>NW_005178527.1:21655-33885 GCF_000350225.1 Chondrus crispus | reverse complement strand
ATTGACTTGAGGATGGCTGCCAGCTGCTTGACACGATTGATGTATGCAAGCACCTTTTCACCGGAAAGCATCTTCACAGTGTAGAACTCACGACGTGCAGCTAGTTTGTTCAGCAAAGTGTGCCTCTCAAACACGTTGAAAATAGCTTCCCACATCTCATGAGCAGTATCAACATCACGTACATGCTCAAGATGCTCATCTGATAGGGAGAGACCAATCAGTGCTTTAGCTTTACTGTCACCTCTGATCCACTTCTTACGCTCTTCCGCGCGTTCCTCACTTGGAACTCTTCCCTCAACGATGTATTGGTCAACATCACGTAGAGCAAGCAGAAGTTGTATTTTCTGCTTCCACACGTAGAAGTTGGAGTCCGTCAGTTTGTCGATTCTGATGGATCCTCCTCCTCCTTGATCTTCCATTTTAGTGCAAATAAACTTCAAGTATTCGAAAATCCGTTCGGGGATCCCAAGCCGTTAACCGATAGTCAACACAATGGCAAGCCCACCCGTCTAAGAAATTCGATATGATTACTATGAAGTTGCACTAGGAGAAATTTGCGAACAGATATGTGAATTTATTTGGAAGAAATCCCTAACTATTCTGTTCACAAACTACCTTTAAGTGTGCGGCACCGTTCTCGTGGCACTTCAGGTGCCCGTGAGACTCAAAGACGCGATTGCAAGGGATACAACGCGGAGTCTCCTTAGCGTTGGCAACTTGAATGCGATGAGACCTAGACTGAATGTGGTCGTAAAAGGCCTTCGCACTATTGCCACTAACGCCGCACACTTTACAATACCGCTTATACCGCGGGCACACCTTACGATTCCTCTTGCGCTCACGCTTAAACTCTTTATCCGCGAGAACAGCAGCTTTCCGAGCAGAAAGTCGATGCGTAGTTCTCTTTATTGGTGCGGGAACAGAGCGCGGAATACGAGGAATCCTATATGGTGCGCAACTCGAAGACGGACCCGGAAGCGCGAGCCGAGGTGAAGGTTGATCCTCAGGCTCAAGCACCTCAACGGATACGACCTCCGATGTCCGAACCGTTCGACCGGTGACCAGCTTCCCAGGCGCAGAGCGCACCGGTACTAATTCCAGATCTAACACAACCCCGTAAAAACAGGTATTCACAATAAGGAATATGAAGATAATCGTCAGTAACAGATTTTGGAATTATTGCTCTTAAGAACCACCAAAACGTGCAAAGACAATCACTTAGATGTGTAGGAAATGGAAAGAAACTCAAAACTTACTTTGCATGAGAGAACGAAGAAAAACCAAATGCGAGATTGACGACGACAGCGGTAGCGGGAGCGGAAACGAAGACGAAGACCAAAGATAGAGACAGCAGCAAGAACCACAGCAAGAACAAAAGCCAAACCAAGAACGAAGACAACGAAGACAGCGGGGGCGATGACCAAAACCAATTCACACAACAGAGCAAGAACGACAGCAGCAGCGAAAACCAAAACCAAGAACGACGGCAAGAACGAGAGCGACAACGACAGCGAGAAGACGAGCGGAAAGAACGACGAGAAACGGCAGCGAAAACGACAGCGACAACGACCGCAGAAACAACGGAACGAGAACGACAGACTCATGCAGTGAAACGGCAGCGAAAACGACAGCAACAACAAATGGTAGGTTCGGAGGGGCAAGGGAAAGAAGGAAGGCAGGTTGATGTGTGGGAGTGAAGGAGTTGGTGCCGAGGTTTACTTTGAAGCCGTTTTCCTGCGATACTTATACACTTCGAGTGCTACACTATCGCTCTACTCCGACTCCCAGTAAACCATACTCTACTATGCGCGACCAAGCGCGGTCCTCTTGTGGCCCGACCATACTGTTCGATTTCCACCTTACGAATCGATTCGTAACTATTAGCTCACAACTATTTCTACACATTCCAAATGACTGTAAACCATGGCCCTATGCATGCAACTGTTTCACACCTTACTAATCTGCATCCAGTCATGCCAGACTTCATTGTTGTGCAACGAACAACTTGGCCCTTGTCTATTTCCAACAACGCAAACGTCTTTCATATCACAATCGCCATACGTATCCTTGTTTCTCACCTTACTAATTTCGCCAAGCACTGTCAGATCATTATGGCAAGTTATAACAATGTGCATCCAGACTTTCTACACAACTCATATGAGAATACATGTAAATCACACGAGTACTCTCATGAACTTGCATCCAACGGCGCACCATGACGAGAGCACAGTGCAACGGCGCGTGCTCACGCAAGACTCGCATACAGCGTGACGCGTACACAGAATAATCGCACAACTGTATTCCTCTCGCGAGAAGTACTTGTTGTACTTTTGATTCACATGTACTGTACTCGGACACGCGCAGGATCGCAAACAGTCTGACACTGTAAAACTGTAAACCCTCATGTGCATACACCTGGATGCGTGTACATGTGTACGTACACGAATCCACCTGGCGACGTGTACATGTGTACACGGCATACATGTGTCCCGCCCGGGGGCCCCATGCAATTACCCATTATAACCATGGCAAACCACTTGAAACCCCCAAAACAACGTAATTATGGCATATACAGGCCATTTAAAGTACATCACAAGGCCAATGACGCACACGTGGACAACGCTCGACCAATAGATTTGCAGCATTAGACCTGAGGGCCAATAGAATTGCAATATTTCCTGTGTAGTCTATAGTGCTACGGGCCAAGGTTCCACTTGGCAAAACTATGCAAATTTGCATGACCCTCCGAGAGGCCACTTTCGTCCCCGGAACCCCAAAATCTGGGATTTTACACGTGTCATGTCGTGATATGGGTAAGAGCGCCCGGACCGTGCAGTCATGTACACGTGTCACTCGATTTTGACCTTTTCAGATAACAGCATGTGGTCGCACATTTTCAATACCTCCTCTCGATCAGAAGCACTTGCCAATGCAGTGTACGTTCGAAATCGAGTCACGTCACGTGCCATTCCCCCCAAGATGACCCATATGGTCAGCATATCGGCTGGCATTTCTGTTGTCGGACAATGGTACAATGTGACCAGTTTTCGCTGCACCGCATCTCGAACAAAATGATACGTAATATCAATGTGCTTGTTCCGACGATTTGTAGATTCGTTCTGAGCAAACGCAATCGTACCAGCGTTGTCACATCCAACGCAAATTGTTGGATCCGAATTCGCACCAAGTACATCGGCATGGAAGCGTCGAAGCCACGCGGCCTCTTTGCATGCTTCACTGAGTGCGATGTATTCTGCCTCACAAGTAGACTTTGCAACTACTGTTTGTTTCCGGGAAGCCCAACTGATAGGCCCATCACAAAGCTTGAACACGTACCCACTCGTTGATTTTCGTGATTCAAGGCATCCACCCCAATCTGCGTCGCTATACCCATGAAGTTCCGTACCAAGATCATCTTTACCAAACACTATTCCAAGATGCTGGGACCCACGCAAGTATCTCAAAACACGTTTCACACCTGTCCAATGCGAATCGTGAGGGTCGGCACAGTGTTGAGATAACTTTCCAATGGCATACGCAATATCGGGGCGGGTCCCGACCATTAGGAACATTAGACATCCAATGGCCTGACGATATGGTTCAAGGCATGGGTTGTCATCAGTGCCAGTTTCGGCCACTTGCATTGTGACATGTCGAGACTGTTCCATCGGAGTAACGCAAGGATTGCATGCCGACATTTTGAACCGTTTCAGTACTGCTTGGGCATACTTCGACTGCGTGACGGTCAGGACGTGTTTAGAACGTATACGGTCGATCTCTAGACCAATACAAGTCTTCGCCTCGCCAAGGTCTTTCATATCGAATCGTTTGTTGAGTTCATTTTTCATCCATAATATGGCCTCCAAATCACTTCCAGCTAGCAGCAGATCGTCCACGTACAACGCGATAATCATGATGACATTGCCTTGACGTCGAATGTAAAGACATGGGTCGCTGCGTGTAGTGTTGAAACCAAGTTCAGTGATCAGAAACTCATCGATCTTACTATGCCATTGGCGATGGGCTTGCTTAAGACCATAGATTGCTTTCAAAAGTTTACACACCGAATCAGGTTTGACTTTGTCGATGCATCCTTCAGGTTGCTCCATGTAGATTTCTTCGTGAAGTTCACCGTTGAGGAAGGCAGTCACCACGTCCATCTGATGCAGCTCAAGGTCAAAGTGCGCAACCAGTGCCAGCAGCAGACGGATAGTTGTGAACTTGATGACAGGGGCGAAAGTTTCAGTGTAATCGATGCCCTCTACTTGTTGAAAGCCTCGTGCAACAAGACGTCCCTTTGCAGTTTCGACCAATTTTCCGGACTCGTCAGGAAGTTGCTTCACTCCGAAAACCCACCTGGACGTCAGGACGTTTGATGCTTGAGATCTTGGAACAAGTGCCCATGTTTTGTTTTTGTGTTGTGAAGCAAGTTCTTTGTCGATGCCCTTCTGCCAGAAGCGAGCTTTTGGAGAATCCATAGCTTGCTTGTACGAGTTTGGGATTTCCGTTATCACATGGGCGTGGCTAAGGAGTCCAGCAGTCACCAAAGCTGCTGCCCACCACGCCCCAGGCGTTTTGCGAACGCGAGTGGACCGACGGAGATTAGTTGGCGGATCAATAGTTTCTTCCTCAACTACGTGTTGCTCAACTGTTTCGGTGGTTTCGTCCTCCTCTGGAGTTGGGGAGGAGTTGGATGATTCATCAGAGTCTTGTTGTTCATCCCGCGATGATGCTTCTGATGCCACTGCATCATTTTCTGCAACTTCCTCATCGATGTTCAAGTTGATTGTGTCATCATCAGTTGAAGCCTCCTCGTTTGTATCCATCGGTTCACCAGATTTGCCTCCCGTGGACTCGTCAAAAGTAACATCTCTGGATACGATCACTTTGTGCAAATCACCATCCCACAACTTGTAAGCTTTCGTATTTTCAGCATACCCTAGAAACATTGCCTCCTTTGCACGGGCGTCAAGTTTCTGGATGTTGTGTTTTGGTAATGTATACCAACACTTTGAACCGAAAACACGCAAATGACCAACATTTGGCACAGATTTCATCCATAAGTGGTATGGGGTCATCTTGGGGGGAATAGCACGTGACGTGACTCGATTTCGAACGTACACTGCATTGGCAAGTGCTTCTGCCCAGAACCCCTTTGTAACTTTCTTGTGGGCTAGCATGGAGCGCACCAAGTTTACCAAAGTTCTGTTCAGTCGTTCGGCGACGCCATTTTGCTCCGGTGTGTACGCGGTCGTCATTTGATGCTGAGTACCATTTGCAATCAGAAAAGACTTAAACTCCGTGGACAGATACTCACCACCTCGATCGGTGCGAAGCACTTTGATCTTGCGACCAGTGTGAGTCTGAGCAAGTTGTGCAAACATTTTGTATCGGTCAAATGCTTCTGATTTATGGAGCATAGGGTACACTACTGACCAGTTTGAGTGATCATCTATGAAGGTAATGAAGTACTTGGCACCACCAATGGACTGCACCTCTAAGGGGCCACAAACATCAGAGTGAACTAAGTCTAGACAGAAGTATGCCCGCCTCGAGGACCGCTCTTTTGGGATCACAGATCGAGTGGCTTTGCCGTAGACGCACGCCGAACATTTTTCAGAGATGCAATCATTGTCAGTATTGTTGATTTTGTTAGCCTCATTACCAAGTAGTTTGACTCCACTTACCACATTGTCACGAATCATCGAAGCAATACCTTGAGAATGCACATGTGCAAAGCGCTCATGCCACGTTTGCAGGGTGGCAGCATGTGCAGATCCGATGTCACTGACGATGTCGAGAACGTAAAGTTCTCCAACCAATGTCGCAGTCGCCACTACAGTTGAGCCTCGTCTGATCATGCATTTTCCATTTTCGAACCCAACTTTTTGTCCAACTTCAGTCATTCGACTGACAGAGAGCAGAGAGAACGCAAAGTCCGGAACGTGCAATACATCCGTCAACTTGCACGGTTCGATGCGGCCATTCACATTTAACTTCAAGTGAACATCACCACGGCCGGCAACCTTTGCACTAGCCTTGGTTCCCATCTGAACAGAGGCGGATTCAAGTGGCTCATACGTCGCAAACAAAGATCGGTCATATGTAATATGAGCTGTACAAGCTGAATCTACGAGCCACGAAGGCAACATCTCCATATCGTTCGTGTGCGAAGCTTTCGACATCAGACATGTGAAGTCGACGCTGTTTACAACCATGTCGGGATCAGGTTTCTGTGTGACAAATGCAGATTGTTTCCGCTGAGACATACGCGGTTTATATCCGCTAGGAGGAGCCGGGCGACGCCCATTCAAATCCTTTCCCCAGCAGCGGGTTGCCGTATGGCCTGTACGACCGCAGTTCGTGCATTTGTAATCGTTTATGTCCCGATTGTTCGGGGCACGATTAACCAGAGCCGATGTCTGTGAGGAGCTAGACTTCATGTTTGCTCGTTGCTCTTCCTGCAGCAGACGACTTTTCACAAAGTCCAAACTGAATATCTTTTCCTCATTACCGAGAGCATCAAGTGCAACGATGAGAGCCTCGAAACGGGCAGGCAGACCGTTGAGCACTGCCATGGCCATCTCCTTGTCATCGATGTTTACGCTCATTGACTTGAGGATGGCTGCCAGCTGCTTGACACGATTGATGTATGCAAGCACCTTTTCACCGGAAAGCATCTTCACAGTGTAGAACTCACGACGTGCAGCTAGTTTGTTCAGCAAAGTGTGCCTCTCAAACACGTTGACAATAGCTTCCCACATCTCATGCGCAGTATCAACATCACGTACATGCTCAAGATGCTCATCTGATAGGGAGAGACCAATCAGTGCTTTAGCTTTACTGTCACCTCTGATCCACTTCTTACGCTCTTCCGCGCGTTCCTCACTTGGAACTCTTCCCTCAACGATGTATTGGTCAACATCACGTAGAGCAAGCAGAAGTTGTATTTTCTGCTTCCACACGTAGAAGTTGGAGTCCGTCAGTTTGTCGATTCTGATGGATCCTCCTCCTCCTTGATCTTCCATTTTAGTGCAAATAAACTTCAAGTATTCGAAAATCCGTTCGGGGATCCCAAGCCGTTAACCGATAGTCAACACAATGGCAAGCCCACCCGTCTAAGAAATTCGATATGATTACTATGAAGTTGCACTAGGAGAAATTTGCGAACAGATATGTGAATTTATTTGGAAGAAATCCCTAACTATTCTGTTCACAAACTACCTTTAAGTGTGCGGCACCGTTCTCGTGGCACTTCAGGTGCCCGTGAGACTCAAAGACGCGATTGCAAGGGATACAACGCGGAGTCTCCTTAGCGTTGGCAACTTGAATGCGATGAGACCTAGACTGAATGTGGTCGTAAAAGGCCTTCGCACTATTGCCACTAACGCCGCACACTTTACAATACCGCTTATACCGCGGGCACACCTTACGATTCCTCTTGCGCTCACGCTTAAACTCTTTATCCGCGAGAACAGCAGCTTTCCGAGCAGAAAGTCGATGCGTAGTTCTCTTTATTGGTGCGGGAACAGAGCGCGGAATACGAGGAATCCTATATGGTGCGCAACTCGAGGACGGACCCGGAAGCGCGAGCCGAGGTGAAGGTTGATCCTCAGGCTCAAGCACCTCAACGGATACGACCTCCGATGTCCGAACCGTTCGACCGGTGACCAGCTTCCCAGGCGCAGAGCGCACCGGTACTAATTCCAGATCTAACACAACCCCGTAAAAACAGGTATTCACAATAAGGAATATGAAGATAATCGTCAGTAACAGATTTTGGAATTATTGCTCTTAAGAACCACCAAAACGTGCAAAGACAATCACTTAGATGTGTAGGAAATGGAAAGAAACTCAAAACTTACTTTGCATGAGAGAACGAAGAAAAACCAAATGCGAGATTGACGACGACAGCGGTAGCGGGAGCGGAAACGAAGACGAAGACCAAAGACAGAGACAGCAGCAAGAACCACAGCAAGAACAAAAGCCGAGCGGAAACGAAGACGAAGACCAAAGACAGAGACAGCAGCAAGAACCACAGCAAGAACGAAAGCCAAACCAAGGACGAAGACAACGAAGACAGCAGGGGCGATGACCAAAACCAATTCACACAAGAGAGCAAGAACGACAGCAGCAGCGAAAACCAAAAAAACGACAGCGACAACGACCGCAGAAACAACGGAACGAGAACGACAGACTCATGCAGTGAAACGACAGCGAGAGACTGGGCCCATAACCTAATGGTAGGTTCGGAGGGGCAAGGGAAAGAAGGAAGGCAGGTTGATGTGTGGGAGTGAAGGAGTTGGTACCGAGGTTTACTTTGAAGCCGTTTTCCTGCGATACTTATACACTTCGAGTGCTACACTATCGCTCTACTCCGACTCCCAGTAAACCATACTCTACTATGCGCGACCAAGCGCGGTCCTCTTGTGGCCCGACCATACTGTTCGATTTCCACCTTACGAATCGATTCGTAACTATTAGCTCACAACTATTTCTACACATTCCAAATGACTGTAAACCATGGCCCTATGCATGCAACTGTTTCACACCTTACTAATCTGCATCCAGTCATGCCAGACTTCATTGTTGTGCAACGAACAACTTGGCCCTTGTCTATTTCCAACAACACAAACGTCTTTCATATCACAATCGCCATACGTATCCTTGTTTCTCACCTTACTAATTTCGCCAAGCACTGTCAGATAATTATGGCAAGTTATAACAATGTGCATCCAGACTTTCTACACAACTCATATGAGAATACATGTAAATCACACGAGTACTCTCATGAACTTGCATCCAACGGCGCACCATGACGAGAGCACAGTGCAACGGCGCGTGCTCACGCAAGACTCGCATACAGCGTGACGCGTACACAGAATAATCGCACAACTGTATTCCTCTCGCGAGAAGTACTTGTTGTACTTTTGATTCACATGTACTGTACTCGGACACGCGCAGGATCGCAAACAGTCTGACACTGTAAAACTGTAAACCCTCATGTGCATACACCTGGATGCGTATACATGTGTACGTACACGAATCCACCTGGCGACGTGTACATGTGTACACGGCATACATGTGTCCCGCCCGGGGGCCCCATGCAATTACCCATTATAACCATGGCAAACCACTTGAAACCCCCAAAACAACGTAATTATGGCATATACAGGCCATTTAAAGTACATCACAAGGCCAATGACGCACACGTGGACAACGCTCGACCAATAGATTTGCAGCATTAGACCTGAGGGCCAATAGAATTGCAATATTTCCTGTGTAGTCTATAGTGCTACGGGCCAAGGTTCCACTTGGCAAAACTATGCAAATTTGCATGTCCCTCCGAGAGGCCACTTTCGTCCCCAGAACCCCAAAATCTGGGATTTTACACGTGTCATGTCGTGATATGGGTAAGAGCGCCCGGACCGTGCAGTCATGTACACGTGTCACTCGATTTTGCACTTTCCAGATAACAGAGCATGTGGTCGCACATTTTCAATACAAAGGGGTTCTGGGCAGAAGCACTTGCCAATGCAGTGTACGTTCGAAATCGAGTCACGTCACGTGCCATTCCCCCCAAGATGACCCATACCACTTATGGATGAAATCGGTGCCAAATGTAGGTCATTTGCGTGTTTTCGGTTCAAAGTGTTGGTATACATTACCAAAACACAACATCCAGAAACTTGACGCCCGTGCAAAGGAGGCATTGTTTCTGGGGTATGCTGAAAATACGAAAGCTTACAAGTTGTGGGATGGTGATTTGCACAAAGTGATCGTATCCAGAGATGTTACTTTTGACGAGTCCACGGGAGGCAAATCTGGTGAACCGATGGATGCAAGCGAGGCTTCAACTGATGATGACACAATCAACTTGAACATCGATGAGAAAGTTGCAGAAAATGATGCAGTGGCATCAGAAGCATCATCGCCGGATGAACAACAAGACTCTGATGAATCCTCCAACTCCTCCCCATCTGCAGGGGAGGACGAAACCACCGAAACAGTTGAGCAACACGTAGTTGAGGAAGAAACGATTGATCCGCCAACTAATCTCCGTCGATCCACTCGCGTTCGCAAAACGCCTGGGGCGTGGTGGGCAGCAGCTTTGGTGACTGCTGGACTCCTTAGCCACGCCCATGTGATAACGGAAATTCCAAACTCGTACAAGCAAGCTATGGATTCTCCAAAAGCTCGCTTCTGGCAGAAGGGCATCGACAGAGAACTTGCTTCACAACACAAAAACAAAACATGGACACTTGTTCCAAGATCTCAAGCATCAAACGTCCTGACGTCCAGGTGGGTTTTCGGAGTGAAGCAACTTCCTGACGAGTCCGGAAAATTAGTCGAAACTGCAAAGGGACGACTTGTGGCACGAGGTTTTCAACAAGTAGAAGGCATCGATTACAATGAAACTTTCGCCCCTGTCATCAAGTCCACGACTATCCGTCTGCTTCTGGCACTGGTTGCGCACTTTGACCTTGAGCTGCATCAGATGGACGTGGTGACTGCCTTCCTCAACGGTGACCTTCACGAAGAAATCTACATGGAGCAACCTGAAGGATGCATCGACAAAGTCAAACCTGATTCGGTGTGTAAACTTTTGAAAGCAATCTATGGTCTTAAGCAAGCCCATCGCCAATGGCATAGTAAGATCGATGAGTTTCTGATCACTGAACTTGGTTTCAACACTGCACGCAGCGACCCATGTCTTTACATTCGACGTCAAGGCAATGTCATCATGATTATCGCGTTGTACGTAGACGATCTGCTGCTAGCTGGAAGTGACTTGGAGGCCATATTATGGATGAAAAATGAACTCAACAAACGATTCGATATGAAATCTGACACTGTAGAACTGTAAACCCTCATGTGCATACACCTGGATGCGTGTACATGTGTACGTACACGAATCCACCTGGCGACGTGTACATGTGTACACGGCATACATGTGTCCCGCCCGGGGGCCCCATGCAATTACCCATTACAACCATGGCAAATCACTTGAAACCCCCAAAACAACGTAATTATGGCATATACAGGCCATTTAAAGTACATCACAAGGCCAATGACGCACACGTGGACAACGCTCGACCAATAGATTTGCAGCATTAGACCTGAGGGCCAATAGAATTGCAATATTTCCTGTGTAGTCTATAGTGCTACGGGCCAAGGTTCCACTTGGCAAAACTATGCAAATTTGCATGACCCTCCGAGAGGCCACTTTCGTCCCCGGAACCCCAAAATCTGGGATTTTACACGTGTCATGTCGTGATATGGGTAAGAGCGCCCGGACCGTGCAGTCATGTACACGTGTCACTCGATTTTGACCTTTTCAGATAACAGCATGTGGTCGCACATTTTCAATACCTCCTCTCGATCACATGCTTTGGGCAGCTTTGCACTCGGAAAGCCCAACCATGCCCACGAACTTTTCAAACAGCACGCGACCAAGTGGTTTGGTCAGCATATCGGCTGGCATTTCTGTTGTCGGACAATGGTACAATGTGACCAGTTTTCGCTGCACCGCATCTCGAACAAAATGATACGTAATATCAATGTGCTTGTTCCGACGATTTGTAGATTCGTTCTGAGCAAACGCAATCGTACCAGCGTTGTCACATCCAACGCAAATTGTTGGATCCGAATTCGCACCAAGTACATCGGCATGGAAGCGTCGAAGCCACGCGGCCTCTTTGCATGCTTCACTGAGTGCGATGTATTTCTGCCTCACAAGTAGACTTTGCAACTACTGTTTGTTTCCGGGAAGCCCAACTGATAGGCCCATCACAAAGCTTGAACACGTACCCACTCGTTGATTTTCGTGATTCAAGGCATCCACCCCAATCTGCGTCGCTATACCCATGAAGTTCCGTACCAAGATCATCTTTACCAAACACTATTCCAAGATGCTGGGACCCACGCAAGTATCTCAAAACACGTTTCACACCTGTCCAATGCGAATCGTGAGGGTCGGCACAGTGTTGAGATAACTTTCCAATGGCATACGCAATATCGGGGCGGGTCCCGACCATTAGGAACATTAGACATCCAATGGCCTGACGATATGGTTCAAGGCATGGGTTGCGTAGACTGCTGGATGAGATTGCGCATTCCGGGGCGCGTCTCCATCTGATAGCGGTAGTTCCTGTACGCCGTGAACTGACGTTGTTCAGGCGACAGGAACGGGCACGCGTACATGGCGTGGCCGTACGTCCGGCACAGCC
>NW_005178527.1:0-21555 GCF_000350225.1 Chondrus crispus | reverse complement strand
CCTGGTTCGTTCTCACGCTCAGCTGTAAACTTTGATGCTGATGCGAAAACAGGTTTTTCATCTGTTGTTGCAGGAATAATTCTTCGACTGCGTGACGGTCAGGACGTGTTTAGAACGTATACGGTCGATCTCTAGACCAATACAAGTCTTCGCCTCGCCAAGGTCTTTCATATCGAATCGTTTGTTGAGTTCATTTTTCATCCATAATATGGCCTCCAAATCACTTCCAGCTAGCAGCAGATCGTCCACGTACAACGCGATAATCATGATGACATTGCCTTGACGTCGAATGTAAAGACATGGGTCGCTGCGTGTAGTGTTGAAACCAAGTTCAGTGATCAGAAACTCATCGATCTTACTATGCCATTGGCGATGGGCTTGCTTAAGACCATAGATTGCTTTCAAAAGTTTACACACCGAATCAGGTTTGACTTTGTCGATGCATCCTTCAGGTTGCTCCATGTAGATTTCTTCGTGAAGTTCACCGTTGAGGAAGGCAGTCACCACGTCCATCTGATGCAGCTCAAGGTCAAAGTGCGCAACCAGTGCCAGCAGCAGACGGATAGTTGTGAACTTGATGACAGGGGCGAAAGTTTCAGTGTAATCGATGCCCTCTACTTGTTGAAAGCCTCGTGCAACAAGACGTCCCTTTGCAGTTTCGACCAATTTTCCGGACTCGTCAGGAAGTTGCTTCACTCCGAAAACCCACCTGGACGTCAGGACGTTTGATGCTTGAGATCTTGGAACAAGTGTCCATGTTTTGTTTTTGTGTTGTGAAGCAAGTTCTTTGTCGATGCCCTTCTGCCAGAAGCGAGCTTTTGGAGAATCCATAGCTTGCTTGTACGAGTTTGGGATTTCCGTTATCACATGGGCGTGGCTAAGGAGTCCAGCAGTCACCAAAGCTGCTGCCCACCACGCCCCAGGCGTTTTGCGAACGCGAGTGGACCGACGGAGATTAGTTGGCGGATCAATAGTTTCTTCCTCAACTACGTGTTGCTCAACTGTTTCGGTGGTTTCGTCCTCCTCTGGAGTTGGGGAGGAGTTGGATGATTCATCAGAGTCTTGTTGTTCATCCCGCGATGATGCTTCTGATGCCACTGCATCATTTTCTGCAACTTCCTCATCGATGTTCAAGTTGATTGTGTCATCATCAGTTGAAGCCTCCTCGTTTGTATCCATCGGTTCACCAGATTTGCCTCCCGTGGACTCGTCAAAAGTAACATCTCTGGATACGATCACTTTGTGCAAATCACCATCCCACAACTTGTAAGCTTTCGTATTTTCAGCATACCCTAGAAACATTGCCTCCTTTGCACGGGCGTCAAGTTTCTGGATGTTGTGTTTTGGTAATGTATACCAACACTTTGAACCGAAAACACGCAAATGACCAACATTTGGCACAGATTTCATCCATAAGTGGTATGGGGTCATCTTGGGGGGAATAGCACGTGACGTGACTCGATTTCGAACGTACACTGCATTGGCAAGTGCTTCTGCCCAGAACCCCTTTGTAACTTTCTTGTGGGCTAGCATGGAGCGCACCAAGTTTACCAAAGTTCTGTTCAGTCGTTCGGCGACGCCATTTTGCTCCGGTGTGTACGCGGTCGTCATTTGATGCTGAGTACCATTTGCAATCAGAAAAGACTTAAACTCCGTGGACAGATACTCACCACCTCGATCGGTGCGAAGCACTTTGATCTTGCGACCAGTGTGAGTCTGAGCAAGTTGTGCAAACATTTTGTATCGGTCAAATGCTTCTGATTTATGGAGCATAGGGTACACTACTGACCAGTTTGAGTGATCATCTATGAAGGTAATGAAGTACTTGGCACCACCAATGGACTGCACCTCTAAGGGGCCACAAACATCAGAGTGAACTAAGTCTAGACAGAAGTATGCCCGCCTCGAGGACCGCTCTTTTGGGATCACAGATCGAGTGGCTTTGCCGTAGACGCACGCAGAACATTTTTCAGAGATGCAATCATTGTCAGTATTGTTGATTTTGTTAGCCTCATTACCAAGTAGTTTGACTCCACTTACCACATTGTCACGAATCATCGAAGCAATACCTTGAGAATGCACATGTGCAAAGCGCTCATGCCACGTTTGCAGGGTGGCAGCATGTGCAGATCCGATGTCACTGACGATGTCGAGAACGTAAAGTTCTCCAACCAATGTCGCAGTCGCCACTATAGTTGAGCCTCGTCTGATCATGCATTTTCCATTTTCGAACCCAACTTTTAGTCCAACTTCAGTCATTCGACTGACAGAGAGCAGAGAGAACGCAAAGTCCGGAACGTGCAATACATCCGTCAACTTGCACGGTTCGATGCGGCCATTCACATTTAACTTCAAGTGAACATCACCACGGCCGGCAACCTTTGCACTAGCCTTGGTTCCCATCTGAACAGAGGCGGATTCAAGTGGCTCATACGTCGCAAACAAAGATCGGTCATATGTAATATGAGCTGTACAAGCTGAATCTACGAGCCACGAAGGCAACATCTCCATATCGTTCGTGTGCGAAGCTTTCGACATCAGACATGTGAAGTCGACGCTGTTTACAACCATGTCGGGATCAGGTTTCTGTGTGACAAATGCAGATTGTTTCCGCTGAGACATACGCGGTTTATATCCGCTAGGAGGAGCCGGGCGACGCCCATTCAAATCCTTTCCCCAGCAGCGGGTTGCCGTATGGCCTGTACGACCGCAGTTCGTGCATTTGTAATCGTTTATGTCCCGATTGTTCGGGGCACGATTAACCAGAGCCGATGTCTGTGAGGAGCTAGACTTCATGTTTGCTCGTTGCTCTTCCTGCAGCAGACGACTTTTCACAAAGTCCAAACTGAATATCTTTTCCTCATTACCGAGAGCATCAAGTGCAACGATGAGAGCCTCGAAACGGGCAGGCAGACCGTTGAGCACTGCCATGGCCATCTCCTTGTCATCGATGTTTACGCTCATTGACTTGAGGATGGCTGCCAGCTGCTTGACACGATTGATGTATGCAAGCACCTTTTCACCGGAAAGCATCTTCACAGTGTAGAACTCACGACGTGCAGCTAGTTTGTTCAGCAAAGTGTGCCTCTCAAACACGTTGACAATAGCTTCCCACATCTCATGAGCAGTATCAACATCACGTACATGCTCAAGATGCTCATCTGATAGGGAGAGACCAATCAGTGCTTTAGCTTTACTGTCACCTCTGATCCACTTCTTACGCTCTTCCGCGCGTTCCTCACTTGGAACTCTTCCCTCAACGATGTATTGGTCAACATCACGTAGAGCAAGCAGAAGTTGTATTTTCTGCTTCCACACGTAGAAGTTGGAGTCCGTCAGTTTGTCAATTCTGATGGATCCTCCTCCTCCTTGATCTTCCATTTTAGTGCAAATAAACTTCAAGTATTTGAAAATCCGTTCGGGGATCCCAAGCCGTTAACCGATAGTCAACACAATGGCAAGCCCACCCGTCTAAGAAGTTCGATATGATTACTATGAAGTTGCACTAGGAGAAATTTGCGAACAGATATGTGAATTTATTTGGAAGAAATCCCTAACTATTCTGTTCACAAACTACCTTTAAGTGTGCGGCACCGTTCTCGTGGCACTTCAGGTGCCCGTGAGACTCAAAGACGCGATTGCAAGGGATACTACGCGGAGTCTCCTTAGCGTTGGCAACTTGAATGCGATGAGACCTAGACTGAATGTGGTCGTAAAAGGCCTTCGCACTATTGCCACTAACGCCGCACACTTTACAATACCGCTTATACCGCGGGCACACCTTACGATTCCTCTTGCGCTCACGCTTAAACTCTTTATCCGCGAGAACAGCAGCTTTCCGAGCAGAAAGTCGATGCGTAGTTCTCTTTATTGGTGCGGGAACAGAGCGCGGAATACGAGGAATCCTATATGGTGCGCAACTCGAGGACGGACCCGGAAGCGCGAGCCGAGGTAAAGGTTGATCCTCAGGCTCAAGCACCTCAACGGATACGACCTCCGATGTCCGAACCGTTCGACCGGTGACCAGCTTCCCAGGCGCAGAGCGCACCGGTACTAATTCCAGATCTAACACAACCCCGTAAAAACAGGTATTCACAATAAGGAATATGAAGATAATCGTCAGTAACATATTTTGGAATTATTGCTCTTAAGAACCACTAAAACGTGCAAAGACAATCACTTAGATGTGTAGGAAATGGAAAGAAACTCAAAACTTACTTTGCATGAGAGAACGAAGAAAAACCAAATGCGAGATTGACCGCGACGGCGGTAGCGGGAGCGGAAACGAAGACGAAGACCAAAGACAGAGACAGCAGCAAGAACCACAGCAAGAACGAAAGCCAAACCAAGGACGAAGACAACGAAGACAGCAGGGGCGATGACCAAAACCAATTCACACAAGAGAGCAAGAACGACAGCAGCAGCGAAAACCAAAACCAAGAACGACGGCAAGAACGAGAGCGACAACGACAGCGAGAACACCAGCGGAAAGAACGACCAGAAACGGCAGCGAAAACGACAGCGACAACTAATGGTAGGTTCGGAGGGGCAAGGGAAAGAAGGAAGGCAGGTTGATGTGTGGGAGTGAAGGAGTTGGTACCGAGGTTTACTTTGAAGCCGTTTTCCTGCGATACTTATACACTTCGAGTGCTACACTATCGCTCTACTCCGACTCCCAGTAAACCATACTCTACTATGCGCGACCAAGCGCGGTCCTCTTGTGGCCCGACCATACTGTTCGATTTCCACCTTACGAATCGATTCGTAACTATTAGCTCACAACTATTTCTACACATTCCAAATGACTGTAAACCATGGCCCTATGCATGCAACTGTTTCACACCTTACTAATCTGCATCTAGTCATGCCAGACTTCATTGTTGTGCAACGAACAACTTGGCACTTGTCTATTTCCAACAACGCAAACGTCTTTCATATCACAATCGCCATACGTATCCTTGTTTCTCACCTTACTAATTTCGCCAAGCACTGTCAGATAATTATGGCAAGTTATAACAATGTGCATCCAGACTTTCTACACAACTCACATGAGAATACATGTAAATCACACGAGTACTGTCATGAACTTGCATCCAACGGCGCACCATGACGAGAGCACAGTGCAACGGCGCGTGCTCACGCAAGACTCGCATACAGCGTGACGCGTACACAGAATAACCGCACAACTGTATTCCTCTCGCGAGAAGTACTTGTTGTACTTTTGATTCACATGTACTGTACTCGGACACGCGCAGGATCGCAAACAGTCTGACACTGTAAAACTGTAAACCCTCATGTGCATACACCTGGATGCGTGTACATGTGTACGTACACGAATCCACCTGGCGACGTGTACATGTGTACACGGCATACATGTGTCCCGCCCGGGGGCCCCATGCAATTACCCATTACAACCATGGCAAATCACTTGAAACCCCCAAAACAACGTAATTATGGCATATACAGGCCATTTAAAGTACATCACAAGGCCAATGACGCACACGTGGACAACGCTCGACCAATAGATTTGCAGCATTAGACCTGAGGGCCAATAGAATTGCAATATTTCCTGTGTAGTCTATAGTGCTACGGGCCAAGGTTCCACTTGGCAAAACTATGCAAATTTGCATGACCCTCCGAGAGGCCACTTTCGTCCCCGGAACCCCAAAATCTGGGATTTTACACGTGTCATGTCGTGATATGGGTAAGAGCGCCCGGACCGTGCAGTCATGTACACGTGTCACTCGATTTTGACCTTTTCAGATAACAGCATGTGGTCGCACATTTTCAATACCTCCTCTCGATCACATGCTTTGGGCAGCTTTGCACTCGGAAAGCCCAACCATGCCCACGAACTTTTCAAACAGCACGCGACCAAGTGGTTTGGTCAGCATATCGGCTGGCATTTCTGTTGTCGGACAATGGTACAATGTGACCAGTTTTCGCTGCACCGCATCTCGAACAAAATGATATGTAATATCAATGTGCTTGTTCCGACGATTTGTAGATTCGTTCTGAGCAAACGCAATCGTACCAGCGTTGTCACATCCAACGCAAATTGTTGGATCCGAATTCGCACCAAGTACATCGGCATGGAAGCGTCGAAGCCACGCGGCCTCTTTGCATGCTTCACTGAGTGCGATGTATTCTGCCTCACAAGTAGACTTTGCAACTACTGTTTGTTTCCGGGAAGCCCAACTGATAGGCCCATCACAACGCTTGAACACGTACCCACTCGTTGATTTTCGTGATTCAAGGCATCCACCCCAATCTGCGTCGCTATACCCATGAAGTTCCGTACCAAGATCATCTTTACCAAACACTATTCCAAGATGCTGGGACCCACGCAAGTATCTCAAAACACGTTTCACACCTGTCCAATGCGAATCGTGAGGGTCGGCACAGTGTTGAGATAACTTTCCAATGGCATACGCAATATGGGGCGGGTCCCGACCATTAGGAACATTAGACATCCAATGGCCTGACGATATGGTTCAAGGCATGGGTTGTCATCAGTGCCAGTTTCGGCCACTTGCATTGTGACATGTCGAGACTGTTCCATCGGAGTAACGCAAGGATTGCATGCCGACATTTTGAACCGTTTCAGTACTGCTTGGGCATACTTCGACTGCGTGACGGTCAGGACGTGTTTAGAACGTATACGGTCGATCTCTAGACCAATACAAGTCTTCGCTTCGCCAAGGTCTTTCATATCGAATCGTTTGTTGAGTTCATTTTTCATCCATAATATGGCCTCCAAATCACTTCCAGCTAGCAGCAGATCGTCCACGTACAACGCGATAATCATGATGACATTGCCTTGACGTCGAATGTAAAGACATGGGTCGCTGCGTGTAGTGTTGAAACCAAGTTCAGTGATCAGAAACTCATCGATCTTACTATGCCATTGGCGATGGGCTTGCTTAAGACCATAGATTGCTTTCAAAAGTTTACACACCGAATCAGGTTTGACTTTGTCGATGCATCCTTCAGGTTGCTCCATGTAGATTTCTTCGTGAAGGTCACCGTTGAGGAAGGCAGTCACCACGTCCATCTGATGCAGCTCAAGGTCAAAGTGCGCAACCAGTGCCAGCAGCAGACGGATAGTTGTGAACTTGATGACAGGGGCGAAAGTTTCAGTGTAATCGATGCCTTCTACTTGTTGAAAGCCTCGTGCCACAAGACGTCCCTTTGCAGTTTCGACCAATTTTCCGGACTCGTCAGGAAGTTGCTTCACTCCGAAAACCCACCTGGACGTCAGGACGTTTGATGCTTGAGATCTTGGAACAAGTGTCCATGTTTTGTTTTTGTGTTGTGAAGCAAGTTCTTTGTCGATGCCCTTCTGCCAGAAGCGAGCTTTTGGAGAATCCATGGCTTGGTTGTACGAGTTTGGGATTTCCGTTATCACATGGGCGTGGCTAAGGAGTCCAGCAGTCACCAAAGCTGCTGCCCACCACGCCCCAGGCGTTTTGCGAACGCGAGTGGACCGACGGAGATTAGTTGGCGGATCAATCGTTTCTTCCTCAACTACGTGTTGCTCAACTGTTTCGGTGGTTTCGTCCTCCCCTGCAGTTGGGGAGGAGTTGGAGGATTCATCAGAGTCTTGTTGTTCATCCGGCGATGATGCTTCTGATGCCACTGCATCATTTTCTGCAACTTCCTCATCGATGTTCAAGTTGATTGTGTCATCATCAGTTGTAGCCTCCTCGTTTGTATCCATCGGTTCACCAGATTTGCCTCCCGTGGACTCGTCAAAAGTAACATCTCTGGATACGATCACTTTGTGCAAATCACCATCCCACAACTTGTAAGCTTTCGTATTTTCAGCATACCCCAGAAACATTGCCTCCTTTGCACGGGCGTCAAGTTTCTGGATGTTGTGTTTTGGTAATGTATACCAACACTTTGAACCGAAAACACGCAAATGACCAACATTTGGCACAGATTTCATCCATAAGTGGTAGGGGGTCATCTTGGGGGGAATGGCACGTGACGTGACTCGATTTCGAACGTACACTGCATTGGCAAGTGCTTCTGCCCGGAACCCCTTTGTAACTTTCTT
Source organism: Chondrus crispus (assembly GCF_000350225.1). Taxonomy (NCBI): domain Eukaryota; phylum Rhodophyta; class Florideophyceae; order Gigartinales; family Gigartinaceae; genus Chondrus; species Chondrus crispus. The sequence goes on along the minus strand of NW_005178527.1, from coordinate 13,493 downwards.
GTGCGCTAGCATGGAGCGCACCAAGTTTACCAAAGTTCTGTTCAGTCGTTCGGCGACGCCATTTTGCTCCGGTGTGTACGCGGTCGTCATTTGATGCTGAGTACCATTTGCAATCAGAAAAGACTTAAACTCCGTGGACAGATACTCACCACCTCGATCGGTGCGAAGCACTTTGATCTTGCGACCAGTGTGAGTCTGAGCAAGTTGTGCAAACATTTTGTATCGGTCAAATGCTTCTGATTTATGGAGCATAGGGTACACTACTGACCAGTTTGAGTGATCATCTATGAAGGTAATGAAGTACTTGGCACCACCAATGGACTGCACCTCTAAGGGGCCACAAACATCAGAGTGAACTAAGTCTAGACAGAAGTATGCCCGCCTCGAGGACCGCTCTTTTGGGATCACAGATCGAGTGGCTTTGCCGTAGACGCACGCAGAACATTTTTCAGAGATGCAATCATTGTCAGTATTGTTGATTTTGTTAGCCTCATTACCAAGTAGTTTGACTCCACTTACCACATTGTCACGAATCATCGAAGCAATACCTTGAGAATGCACATGTGCAAAGCGCTCATGCCACGTTTGCAGGGTGGCAGCATGTGCAGATCCGATGTCACTGACGATGTCGAGAACGTAAAGTTCTCCAACCAATGTCGCAGTCGCCACTACAGTTGAGCCTCGTCTGATCATGCATGTTCCATTTTCGAACCCAACTTTTAGTCCAACTTCAGTCATTCGACTGACAGAGAGCAGAGAGAACGCAAAGTCCGGAACGTGCAATACATCCGTCAACTTGCACGGTTCGATGCGGCCATTCACATTTAACTTCAAGTGAACATCACCACGGCCGGCAACCTTTGCACTAGCCTTGGTTCCCATCTGAACAGAGGCGGATTCAAGTGGCTCATACGTCGCAAACAAAGATCGGTCATATGTAATATGAGCTGTACAAGCTGAATCTACGAGCCACGAAGGCAACATCTCCATATCGTTCGTGTGCGAAGCTTTCGACATCAGACATGTGAAGTCGACGCTGTTTACAACCATGTCGGGATCAGGTTTCTGTGTGACAAATGCAGATTGTTTCCGCTGAGACATACGCGGTTTATATCCGCTAGGAGGAGCCGGGCGACGCCCATTCAAATCCTTTCCCCAGCAGCGGGTTGCCGTATGGCCTGTACGACCGCAGTTCGTGCATTTGTAATCGTTTATGTCCCGATTGTTCGGGGCACGATTAACCAGAGCCGATGTCTGTGAGGAGCTAGACTTCATGTTTGCTCGTTGCTCTTCCTGCAGCAGACGACTTTTCACAAAGTCCAAACTGAATATCTTTTCCTCATTACCGAGAGCATCAAGTGCAACGATGAGAGCCTCGAAACGGGCAGGCAGACCATTGAGCACTGCCATGGCCATCTCCTTGTCATCGATGTTTACGCTCATTGACTTGAGGATGGCTGCCAGCTGCTTGACACGATTGATGTATGCAAGCACCTTTTCACAGGAAAGCATCTTCACAGTGTAGAACTCACGACGTGCAGCTAGTTTGTTCAGCAAAGTGTGCCTCTCAAACACGTTGACAATAGCTTCCCACATCTCATGAGCAGTATCAACATCACGTACATGCTCAAGATGCTCATCTGATAGGGAGAGACCAATCAGTGCTTTGGCTTTACTGTCACCTCTGATCCACTTCTTACGCTCTTCCGCGCGTTCCTCACTTGGAACTCTTCCCTCAACGATGTATTGGTCAACATCACGTAGAGCAAGCAGAAGTTGTATTTTCTGCTTCCACACGTAGAAGTTGGAGTCCGTCAGTTTGTCGATTCTGATGGATCCTCCTCCTCCTTGATCTTCCATTTTAGTGCAAATAAACTTCAAGTATTCGAAAATCCGTTCGGGGATCCCAAGCCGTTAACCGATAGTCAACACAATGGCAAGCCCACCCGTCTAAGAAGTTCGATATGATTACTATGAAGTTGCACTAGGAGAAATTTGCGAACAGATATGTGAATTTATTTGGAAGAAATCCCTAACTATTCTGTTCACAAACTACCTTTAAGTGTGCGGCACCGTTCTCGTGGCACTTCAGGTGCCCGTGAGACTCAAAGACGCGATTGCAAGGGATACTACGCGGAGTCTCCTTAGCGTTGGCAACTTGAATGCGATGAGACCTAGACTGAATGTGGTCGTAAAAGGCCTTCGCACTATTGCCACTAACGCCGCACACTTTACAATACCGCTTATACCGCGGGCACACCTTACGATTCCTCTTGCGCTCACGCTTAAACTCTTTATCCGCGAGAACAGCAGCTTTCCGAGCAGAAAGTCGATGCGTAGTTCTCTTTATTGGTGCGGGAACAGAGCGCGGAATACGAGGAATCCTATATGGTGCGCAACTCGAGGACGGACCCGGAAGCGCGAGCCGAGGTGAAGGTTGATCCTCAGGCTCAAGCACCTCAACGGATACGACCTCCGATGTCCGAACCGTTCGACCGGTGACCAGCTTCCCAGGCGCAGAGCGCACCGGTACTAATTCCAGATCTAACACAACCCCGTAAAAACAGGTATTCACAATAAGGAATATGAAGATAATCGTCAGTAACAGATTTTGGAATTATTGCTCTTAAGAACCACTAAAACGTGCAAAGACAATCACTTAGATGTGTAGGAAATGGAAAGAAACTCAAAACTTACTTTGCATGAGAGAACGAAGAAAAACCAAATGCGAGATTGACCGCGACGGCGGTAGCGGGAGCGGAAACGAAGACGAAGACCAAAGACAGAGACAGCAGCAAGAACCACAGCAAGAACGAAAGCCAAACCAAGGACGAAGACAACGAAGACAGCAGGGGCGATGACCAAAACCAATTCACACAAGAGAGCAAGAACGACAGCAGCAGCGAAAACCAAAACCAAGAACGACGGCAAGAACGAGAGCGACAACGACAGCGAGAACACCAGCGGAAAGAACGACCAGAAACGGCAGCGAAAACGACAGCGACAACTAATGGTAGGTTCGGAGGGGCAAGGGAAAGAAGGAAGGCAGGTTGATGTGTGGGAGTGAAGGAGTTGGTACCGAGGTTTACTTTGAAGCCGTTTTCCTGCGATACTTATACACTTCGAGTGCTACACTATCGCTCTACTCCGACTCCCAGTAAACCATACTCTACTATGCGCGACCAAGCGCGGTCCTCTTGTGGCCCGACCATACTGTTCGATTTCCACCTTACGAATCGATTCGTAACTATTAGCTCACAACTATTTCTACACATTCCAAATGACTGTAAACCATGGCCCTATGCATGCAACTGTTTCACACCTTACTAATCTGCATCCAGTCATGCCAGACTTCATTGTTGTGCAACGAACAACTTGGCCCTTGTCTATTTCCAACAACGCAAACGTCTTTCATATCACATTTCTCGGTTATTCGCAATGCAGTAAAGCATACAAACTTTGGGACGGAGAGTTGAGTAAAGTTGTTGTTTCACGAGATGCCAACCAGACTTTCTACACAACTCATATGAGAATACATGTAAATCACACGAGTACTCTCATGAACTTGCATCCAACGGCGCACCATGACGAGAGCACAGTGCAACGGCGCGTGCTCACGCAAGACTCGCATACAGCGTGACGCGTACACAGAATAATCGCACAACTGTATTCCTCTCGCGAGAAGTACTTGTTGTACTTTTGATTCACATGTACTGTACTCGGACACGCGCAGGATCGCAAACAGTCTGACACTGTAAAACTGTAAACCCTCATGTGCATACACCTGGATGCGTGTACATGTGTACGTACACGAATCCACCTGGCGACGTGTACATGTGTACACGGCATACATGTGTCCCGCCCGGGGGCCCCATGCAATTACCCATTACAACCATGGCAAATCACTTGAAACCCCCAAAACAACGTAATTATGGCATATACAGGCCATTTAAAGTACATCACAAGGCCAATGACGCACACGTGGACAACGCTCGACCAATAGATTTGCAGCATTAGACCTGAGGGCCAATAGAATTGCAATATTTCCTGTGTAGTCTATAGTGCTACGGGCCAAGGTTCCACTTGGCAAAACTATGCAAATTTGCATGACCCTCCGAGAGGCCACTTTCGTCCCCGGAACCCCAAAATCTGGGATTTTACACGTGTCATGTCGTGATATGGGTAAGAGCGCCCGGACCGTGCAGTCATGTACACGTGTCACTCGATTTTGACCTTTTCAGATAACAGCATGTGGTCGCACATTTTCAATACCTCCTCTCGATCACATGCTTTGGGCAGCTTTGCACTCGGAAAGCCCAACCATGCCCACGAACTTTTCAAACAGCACGCGACCAAGTGGTTTGGTCAGCATATCGGCTGGCATTTCTGTTGTCGGACAATGGTACAATGTGACCAGTTTTCGCTGCACCGCATCTCGAACAAAATGATACGTAATATCAATGTGCTTGTTCCGACGATTTGTAGATTCGTTCTGAGCAAACGCAATCGTACCAGCGTTGTCACATCCAACGCAAATTGTTGGATCCGAATTCGCACCAAGTACATCGGCATGGAAGCGTCGAAGCCACGCGGCCTCTTTGCATGCTTCACTGAGTGCGATGTATTCTGCCTCACAAGTAGACTTTGCAACTACTGTTTGTTTCCGGGAAGCCCAACTGATAGGCCCATCACAAAGCTTGAACACGTACCCACTCGTTGATTTTCGTGATTCAAGGCATCCACCCCAATCTGCGTCGCTATACCCATGAAGTTCCGTACCAAGATCATCTTTACCAAACACTATTCCAAGATGCTGGGACCCACGCAAGTATCTCAAAACACGTTTCACACCTGTCCAATGCGAATCGTGAGGGTCGGCACAGTGTTGAGATAACTTTCCAATGGCATACGCAATATCGGGGCGGGTCCCGACCATTAGGAACATTAGACATCCAATGGCCTGACGATATGGTTCAAGGCATGGGTTGTCATCAGTGCCAGTTTCGGCCACTTGCATTGTGACATGTCGAGACTGTTCCATCGGAGTAACGCAAGGATTGCATGCCGACATTTTGAACCGTTTCAGTACTGCTTGGGCATACTTCGACTGCGTGACGGTCAGGACGTGTTTAGAACGTATACGGTCGATCTCTAGACCAATACAAGTCTTCGCCTCGCCAAGGTCTTTCATATCGAATCGTTTGTTGAGTTCATTTTTCATCCATAATATGGCCTCCAAATCACTTCCAGCTAGCAGCAGATCGTCCACGTACAACGCGATAATCATGATGACATTGCCTTGACGTCGAATGTAAAGACATGGGTCGCTGCGTGTAGTGTTGAAACCAAGTTCAGTGATCAGAAACTCATCGATCTTACTATGCCATTGGCGATGGGCTTGCTTAAGACCATAGATTGCTTTCAAAAGTTTACACACCGAATCAGGTTTGACTTTGTCGATGCATCCTTCAGGTTGCTCCATGTAGATTTCTTCGTGAAGTTCACCGTTGAGGAAGGCAGTCACCACGTCCATCTGATGCAGCTCAAGGTCAAAGTGCGCAACCAGTGCCAGCAGCAGACGGATAGTTGTGAACTTGATGACAGGGGCGAAAGTTTCAGTGTAATCGATGCCCTCTACTTGTTGAAAGCCTCGTGCAACAAGACGTCCCTTTGCAGTTTCGACCAATTTTCCGGACTCGTCAGGAAGTTGCTTCACTCCGAAAACCCACCTGGACGTCAGGACGTTTGATGCTTGAGATCTTGGAACAAGTGTCCATGTTTTGTTTTTGTGTTGTGAAGCAAGTTCTTTGTCGATGCCCTTCTGCCAGAAGCGAGCTTTTGGAGAATCCATAGCTTGCTTGTACGAGTTTGGGATTTCCGTTATCACATGGGCGTGGCTAAGGAGTCCAGCAGTCACCAAAGCTGCTGCCCACCACGCCCCAGGCGTTTTGCGAACGCGAGTGGACCGACGGAGATTAGTTGGCGGATCAATAGTTTCTTCCTCAACTACGTGTTGCTCAACTGTTTCGGTGGTTTCGTCCTCCTCTGGAGTTGGGGAGGAGTTGGATGATTCATCAGAGTCTTGTTGTTCATCCCGCGATGATGCTTCTGATGCCACTGCATCATTTTCTGCAACTTCCTCATCGATGTTCAAGTTGATTGTGTCATCATCAGTTGAAGCCTCCTCGTTTGTATCCATCGGTTCACCAGATTTGCCTCCCGTGGACTCGTCAAAAGTAACATCTCTGGATACGATCACTTTGTGCAAATCACCATCCCACAACTTGTAAGCTTTCGTATTTTCAGCATACCCTAGAAACATTGCCTCCTTTGCACGGGCGTCAAGTTTCTGGATGTTGTGTTTTGGTAATGTATACCAACACTTTGAACCGAAGACACGCAAATGACCAACATTTGGCACAGATTTCATCCATAAGTGGTATGGGGTCATCTTGGGGGGAATAGCACGTGACGTGACTCGATTTCGAACGTACACTGCATTGGCAAGTGCTTCTGCCCAGAACCCCTTTGTAACTTTCTTGTGGGCTAGCATGGAGCGCACCAAGTTTACCAAAGTTCTGTTCAGTCGTTCGGCGACGCCATTTTGCTCCGGTGTGTACGCGGTCGTCATTTGATGCTGAGTACCATTTGCAATCAGAAAAGACTTAAACTCCGTGGACAGATACTCACCACCTCGATCGGTGCGAAGCACTTTGATCTTGCGACCAGTGTGAGTCTGAGCAAGTTGTGCAAACATTTTGTATCGGTCAAATGCTTCTGATTTATGGAGCATAGGGTACACTACTGACCAGTTTGAGTGATCATCTATGAAGGTAATGAAGTACTTGGCACCACCAATGGACTGCACCTCTAAGGGGCCACAAACATCAGAGTGAACTAAGTCTAGACAGAAGTATGCCCGCCTCGAGGACCGCTCTTTTGGGATCACAGATCGAGTGGCTTTGCCGTAGACGCACGCCGAACATTTTTCAGAGATGCAATCATTGTCAGTATTGTTGATTTTGTTAGCCTCATTACCAAGTAGTTTGACTCCACTTACCACATTGTCACGAATCATCGAAGCAATACCTTGAGAATGCACATGTGCAAAGCGCTCATGCCACGTTTGCAGGGTGGCAGCATGTGCAGATCCGATGTCACTGACGATGTCGAGAACGTAAAGTTCTCCAACCAATGTCGCAGTCGCCACTACAGTTGAGCCTCGTCTGATCATGCATGTTCCATTTTCGAACCCAACTTTTAGTCCAACTTCAGTCATTCGACTGACAGAGAGCAGAGAGAACGCAAAGTCCGGAACGTGCAATACATCCGTCAACTTGCACGGTTCGATGCGGCCATTCACATTTAACTTCAAGTGAACATCACCACGGCCGGCAACCTTTGCACTAGCCTTGGTTCCCATCTGAACAGAGGCGGATTCAAGTGGCTCATACGTCGCAAACAAAGATCGGTCATATGTAATATGAGCTGTACAAGCTGAATCTACGAGCCACGAAGGCAACATCTCCATATCGTTCGTGTGCGAAGCTTTCGACATCAGACATGTGAAGTCGACGCTGTTTACAACCATGTCGGGATCAGGTTTCTGTGTGACAAATGCAGATTGTTTCCGCTGAGACATACGCGGTTTATATCCGCTAGGAGGAGCCGGGCGACGCCCATTCAAATCCTTTCCCCAGCAGCGGGTTGCCGTATGGCCTGTACGACCGCAGTTCGTGCATTTGTAATCGTTTATGTCCCGATTGTTCGGGGCACGATTAACCAGAGCCGATGTCTGTGAGGAGCTAGACTTCATGTTTGCTCGTTGCTCTTCCTGCAGCAGACGACTTTTCACAAAGTCCAAACTGAATATCTTTTCCTCATTACCGAGAGCATCAAGTGCAACGATGAGAGCCTCGAAACGGGCAGGCAGACCGTTGAGCACTGCCATGGCCATCTCCTTGTCATCGATGTTTACGCTCATTGACTTGAGGATGGCTGCCAGCTGCTTGACACGATTGATGTATGCAAGCACCTTTTCACCGGAAAGCATCTTCACAGTGTAGAACTCACGACGTGCAGCTAGTTTGTTCAGCAAAGTGTGCCTCTCAAACACGTTGACAATAGCTTCCCACATCTCATGAGCAGTATCAACATCACGTACATGCTCAAGATGCTCATCTGATAGGGAGAGACCAATCAGTGCTTTAGCTTTACTGTCACCTCTGATCCACTTCTTACGCTCTTCCGCGCGTTCCTCACTTGGAACTCTTCCCTCAACGATGTATTGGTCAACATCACGTAGAGCAAGCAGAAGTTGTATTTTCTGCTTCCACACGTAGAAGTTGGAGTCCGTCAGTTTGTCAATTCTGATGGATCCTCCTCCTCCTTGATCTTCCATTTTAGTGCAAATAAACTTCAAGTATTTGAAAATCCGTTCGGGGATCCCAAGCCGTTAACCGATAGTCAACACAATGGCAAGCCCACCCGTCTAAGAAGTTCGATATGATTACTATGAAGTTGCACTAGGAGAAATTTGCGAACAGATATGTGAATTTATTTGGAAGAAATCCCTAACTATTCTGTTCACAAACTACCTTTAAGTGTGCGGCACCGTTCTCGTGGCACTTCAGGTGCCCGTGAGACTCAAAGACGCGATTGCAAGGGATACTACGCGGAGTCTCCTTAGCGTTGGCAACTTGAATGCGATGAGACCTAGACTGAATGTGGTCGTAAAAGGCCTTCGCACTATTGCCACTAACGCCGCACACTTTACAATACCGCTTATACCGCGGGCACACCTTACGATTCCTCTTGCGCTCACGCTTAAACTCTTTATCCGCGAGAACAGCAGCTTTCCGAGCAGAAAGTCGATGCGTAGTTCTCTTTATTGGTGCGGGAACAGAGCGCGGAATACGAGGAATCCTATATGGTGCGCAACTCGAGGACGGACCCGGAAGCGCGAGCCGAGGTGAAGGTTGATCCTCAGGCTCAAGCACCTCAACGGATACGACCTCCGATGTCCGAACCGTTCGACAGGTGACCAGCTTCCCAGGCGCAGAGCGCACCGGTACTAATTCCAGATCTAACACAACCCCGTAAAAACAGGTATTCACAATAAGGAATATGAAGATAATCGTCAGTAACAGATTTTGGAATTATTGCTCTTAAGAACCACTAAAACGTGCAAAGACAATCACTTAGATGTGTAGGAAATGGAAAGAAACTCAAAACTTACTTTGCATGAGAGAACGAAGAAAAACCAAATGCGAGATTGACGACGACGGCGGTAGCGGGAGCGGAAACGAAGACGAAGACCAAAGACAGAGACAGCAGCAAGAACCACAGCAAGAACGAAAGCCAAACCAAGGACGAAGACAACGAAGACAGCAGGGGCGATGACCAAAACCAATTCACACAAGAGAGCAAGAACGACAGCAGCAGCGAAAACCAAAACCAAGAACGACGGCAAGAACGAGAGCGACAACGACAGCGAGAACACCAGCGGAAAGAACGACCAGAAACGGCAGCGAAAACGACAGCGACAACTAATGGTAGGTTCGGAGGGGCAAGGGAAAGAAGGAAGGCAGGTTGATGTGTGTGAGTGAAGGAGTTGGTGCCGAGGTTTACTTTGAAGCCGTTTTCCTGCGATACTTATACACTTCGAGTGCTACACTATCGCTCTACTCCGACTCCCAGTAAACCATACTCTACTATGCGCGACCAAGCGCGGTCCTCTTGTGGCCCGACCATACTGTTCGATTTCCACCTTACGAATCGATTCGTAACTATTAGCTCACAACTATTTCTACACATTCCAAATGACTGTAAACCATGGCCCTATGCATGCAACTGTTTCACACCTTACTAATCTGCATCCAGTCATGCCAGACTTCATTGTTGTGCAACGAACAACTTGGCCCTTGTCTATTTCCAACAACGCAAACGTCTTTCATATCACAATCGCCATACGTATCCTTGTTTCTCACCTTACTAATTTCGCCAAGCACTGTCAGATAATTATGGCAAGTTATAACAATGTGCATCCAGACTTTCTACACAACTCATATGAGAATACATGTAAATCACACGAGTACTCTCATGAACTTGCATCCAACGGCGCACCATGACGAGAGCACAGTGCAACGGCGCGTGCTCACGCAAGACTCGCATACAGCGTGACGCGTACACAGAATAATCGCACAACTGTATTCCTCTCGCGAGAAGTACTTGTTGTACTTTTGATTCACATGTACTGTACTCGGACACGCGCAGGATCGCAAACAGTCTGACACTGTAAAACTGTAAACCCTCATGTGCATACACCTGGATGCGTGTACATGTGTACGTACACGAATCCACCTGGCGACGTGTACATGTGTACACGGCATACATGTGTCCCGCCCGGGGGCCCAATGCAATTACCCATTACAACCATGGCAAACCACTTGAAACCCCCAAAACAACGTAATTATGGCATATACAGGCCATTTAAAGTACATCACAAGGCCAATGACGCACATGTGGACAACGCTCGACCAATAGATTTGCAGCATTAGACCTGAGGGCCAATAGAATTGCAATATTTCCTGTGTAGTCTATAGTGCTACGGGCCAAGGTTCCACTTGGCAAAACTATGCAAATTTGCATGACCCTCCGAGAGGCCACTTTCGTCCCCGGAACCCCAAAATCTGGGATTTTACACGTGTCATGTCGTGATATGAGTAAGAGCGCCCGGACCGTGCAGTCATGTACACGTGTCACTCGATTTTGACCTTTTCAGATAACAGCATGTGGTCGCACATTTTCAATAGCCACTGCATCATTTTCTGCAACTTCCTCATCGATGTTCAAGTTGATTGTGTCATCATCAGTTGAAGCCTCCTCGTTTGTATCCATCGGTTCACCAGATTTGCCTCCCGTGGACTCGTCAAAAGTAACATCTCTGGATACGATCACTTTGTGCAAATCACCATCCCACAACTTGTAAGCTTTCGTATTTTCAGCATACCCTAGAAACATTGCCTCCTTTGCACGGGCGTCAAGTTTCTGGATGTTGTGTTTTGGTAATGTATACCAACACTTTGAACCGAAAACACGCAAATGACCAACATTTGGCACAGATTTCATCCATAAGTGGTATGGGGTCATCTTGGGGGGAATAGCACGTGACGTGACTCGATTTCGAACGTACACTGCATTGGCAAGTGCTTCTGCCCAGAACCCCTTTGTAACTTTCTTGTGGGCTAACATGGAGCGCACCAAGTTTACCAAAGTTCTGTTCAGTCGTTCGGCGACGCCATTTTGCTCCGGTGTGTACGCGGTCGTCATTTGATGCTGAGTACCATTTGCAATCAGAAAAGACTTAAACTCCGTGGACAGATACTCACCACCTCGATCGGTGCGAAGCACTTTGATCTTGCGACCAGTGTGAGTCTGAGCAAGTTGTGCAAACATTTTGTATCGTTCAAATGCTTCTGATTTATGGTGCATAGGGTACACTACTGACCAGTTTGAGTGATCATCTATGAAGGTAATGAAGTACTTGGCACCACCAATGGACTGCACCTCTAAGGGGCCACAAACATCAGAGTGAACTAAGTCTAGAGAGAAGTATGCCCGCCTCGAGGACCGCTCTTTTGGGATCACAGATCGAGTGGCTTTGCCGTAGACGCACGCAGAACATTTTTCAGAGATGCAATCATTGTCAGTATTGTTGATTTTGTTAGCCTCATTACCAAGTAGTTTGACTCCACTTACCACATTGTCACGAATCATCGAAGCAATACCTTGAGAATGCACATGTGCAAAGCGCTCATGCCACGTTTGCAGGGTGGCAGCATGTGCAGATCCGATGTCACTGACGATGTCGAGAACGTAAAGTTCTCCAACCAATGTCGCAGTCGCCACTATAGTTGAGCCTCGTCTGATCATGCATTTTCCATTTTCGAACCCAACTTTTAGTCCAACTTCAGTCATTCGACTGACAGAGAGCAGAGAGAACGCAAAGTCCGGAACGTGCAATACATCCGTCAACTTGCACGGTTCGATGCGGCCATTCACATTTAACTTCAAGTGAACATCACCACGGCCGGCAACCTTTGCACTAGCCTTGGTTCCCATCTGAACAGAGGCGGATTCAAGTGGCTCATACGTCGCAAACAAAGATCGGTCATATGTAATATGAGCTGTACAAGCTGAATCTACGAGCCACGAAGGCAACATCTCCATATCGTTCGTGTGCGAAGCTTTCGACATCAGACATGTGAAGTCGACGCTGTTTACAACCATGTCGGGATCAGGTTTCTGTGTGACAAATGCAGATTGTTTCCGCTGAGACATACGCGGTTTATATCCGCTAGGAGGAGCCGGGCGACGCCCATTCAAATCCTTTCCCCAGCAGCGGGTTGCCGTATGGCCTGTACGACCGCAGTTCGTGCATTTGTAATCGTTTATGTCCCGATTGTTCGGGGCACGATTAACCAGAGCCGATGTCTGTGAGGAGCTAGACTTCATGTTTGCTCGTTGCTCTTCCTGCAGCAGACGACTTTTCACAAAGTCCAAACTGAATATCTTTTCCTCATTACCGAGAGCATCAAGTGCAACGATGAGAGCCTCGAAACGGGCAGGCAGACCGTTGAGCACTGCCATGGCCATCTCCTTGTCATCGATGTTTACGCTCATTGACTTGAGGATGGCTGCCAGCTGCTTGACACGATTGATGTATGCAAGCACCTTTTCACCGGAAAGCATCTTCACAGTGTAGAACTCACGACGTGCAGCTAGTTTGTTCAGCAAAGTGTGCCTCTCAAACACGTTGACAATAGCTTCCCACATCTCATGAGCAGTATCAACATCACGTACATGCTCAAGATGCTCATCTGATAGGGAGAGACCAATCAGTGCTTTAGCTTTACTGTCACCTCTGATCCACTTCTTACGCTCTTTCGCGCGTTCCTCACTTGGAACTCTTCCCTCAACGATGTATTGGTCAACATCACGTAGAGCAAGCAGAAGTTGTATTTTCTGCTTCCACACGTAGAAGTTGGAGTCCGTCAGTTTGTCAATTCTGATGGATCCTCCTCCTCCTTGATCTTCCATTTTAGTGCAAATAAACTTCAAGTATTTGAAAATCCGTTCGGGGATCCCAAGCCGTTAACCGATAGTCAACACAATGGCAAGCCCACCCGTCTAAGAAGTTCGATATGATTACTATGAAGTTGCACTAGGAGAAATTTGCGAACAGATATGTGAATTTATTTGGAAGAAATCCCTAACTATTCTGTTCACAAACTACCTTTAAGTGTGCGGCACCGTTCTCGTGGCACTTCAGGTGCCCGTGAGACTCAAAGACGCGATTGCAAGGGATACTACGCGGAGTCTCCTTAGCGTTGGCAACTTGAATGCGATGAGACCTAGACTGAATGTGGTCGTAAAAGGCCTTCGCACTATTGCCACTAACGCCGCACACTTTACAATACCGCTTATACCGC
>NW_005178526.1:14236-35659 GCF_000350225.1 Chondrus crispus | reverse complement strand
TAAATGGTGTACGTACCACGCATCCACCACCCACGACACGCATGCGTGCCGCGTAAAGTATCGTCAAAGAAGCGGACCCCAACGGCGACAAACCCACTACCGCGCGCGCCAAGTCCAAGAAGAAGCCGAAACCAACCCTCTGATGCAGGAACTCGCCCTGCGCCTTTCCACTCTGGAACAAGCCATGGACACAGCCAACGATTCGGCCATGCACAACGGTAAGTCATACATTCTCGACTCCGCAGCCAACCCATCGTACACCAACGCACCGCACAGCACCATGACTCCCATCACCACACCTCTCCAAACGAGCACCGCTGACGGACGCCCCCACAAAATCACGCACAAAGGACAGATCGCCCTACAGATGAGCACTAAACGCATTCTACGTATCCCCAACGCGGTACATGCTCCAAGCATACGATCCAATCTCGTTTCCGTGCACGATCTGGCCTCAAAATATGGAAAAGTAACCTTTTTCCCTTCAACCGCCTTCGTGCACACCAAAGAAAACAGCAACCAGATCACCGCAACAGCTCGGTACCGCCACGGCAATTATGAATTAAACCGAGCAATCACCACAACGTCTGTCCAAGCCCCCCCACGCCCACGCATCCAGGCCCATATGCATGCATTTGCGGCACGAACCATACCAGTTCCGCACACCCGATCAAACAACACCCCAAAACCACCATGCAACTTGGCACCGGAGCATCCAGCAACACTCGCCGCACCCCGCCACCTCAACGCTCGAATAAGAACCCTGAAGCCCCCTTGCACATCACTCCGACAAGTCCCACCAGACACACCCCCTGACACCACAACAGCCGCGACCAAAACATTCCACGACTGGCACATCAAACTTGGGCATATACAACCCAAAACAATGGTACTGATGGCGAGAAAACAGCTACTGCCTATACTACCAGAAAGCATTAGCCAGAAACCACCAAAAATCACCTGCAGCGCCTGCCACACAGCTAAGCTCAAACCCGCCCCACACCGCCTAGCGAATCATATAGCCAGGACAGGAGAACGTGTATCTTCCGATGTGCTCGGACCAGTCTCACCACCGTCACGCATCCACCACCACCGCTACGCAATCACCTTCATCGACACAGCAACGCGGTACCTCTTCCTTGCCCTGCTCACTTCGCGCAAAGAAGTCCTAACCCAGGTAATGCACCACATCGAACGCATCAAAAATATCACAGGCCGATACCCAAGCCTGTTCAGATGCGACAACGCCGCAGAATACATATCCAAACAAGCGCAAAACTATCATCTCCAACGAGGTATCGACCTCACCCCATCCACCGCCTACACACCCCAAGAGAATTCCATTGCAGAAAGGATTAATCAAACACTAATGCGCCACGCCCGTGCAGCACTTTAGCATAGCCGCCTAGACGACAGCTTCTGGGCAGACGCCCTACGCGACGCAGCCTTCAAATATAACCTGACCTACCACACCGGCGTCGGCAACCTTCCCCATACACTGTGGCACCGGCGCCCCCGGTCATTAGTCAAATACTAGCCTTCGGACAACTTGGCTCCATACCCTCACTCATCCCGATCAAAAAGAAGCTGCAAACTAGGGCTGAACCTGTTCGTTACATGCACGGAATCGACGAAAATCACATTCGCATATACAATCTCCGAAATCACAAATACCAAACCGCCCGCACTGTCAACTTCTCGCCGTATGCCCACAGATTGGATCCGTGCCGACACTCCACCATAGCCTTCCACACAGCAACGCCAACGGTTCACCAGCTCTCGGAACAAAAACGGTCAACCCGCAAAAAGCCCTCTTCCCAACGCAATGTACCTGAGACAATCACAAACAACACACTGCCACCCCGCTCTACCGCCCAAGCAAGGAAATACCCAGACGCCAACTTATGGCAAGTAGCCCACGACAGCGAACTAGAGCAGCTTGACGCGAAAAAAGCCATAAGATGGGCGCCACAATCAGAACTACCACCACGACACTTGATAATCCCCACTACCTGGACATACCGATACAAAACCTCGTCAAACGGAGCTACACGGAAAGCCCGTTGCTCAATCAGGGGGGACCGAATGCTGCCAAACGTACACTTCGATCCAAATAAAACAGCAAGCTTCATGGCAGACAAAGCCACGGTCCGCCTGATCATAGTCATCACCGCCGCCCACAGGCTGCATGTCGAGCACTTCGATATCAAATGCGCATACCTTCACGAATCATATAATCACGACAAGCCAGTTTACGTCTGGCAACCACGCAAATTTGACGGCTCTCTCAGCCACCCGCACCCAGTTGGGCAACTGCAAGGCAATATATATGGCACGCCCCCTGCAGGTTACATATTCTCTACAGCCTTACACCGGTATCTCAAGGATAATGGTTATCGCCAACTCCAGTCAGATGTCTCCCTGTTCATCCGTACCAAAGGCGCAGACTACACCTTAGTAGTAGTGTCCATGGACGACTTTTTAGTGGCAGCAACAAGGCATAACCTCATTGACGACTTCCACAACACCCTCTCCAAGAAATAAAACGTCAAGCGACTCGGACGGCCAAAATCCTACTTGAACTGGAATTTCTCCTTTACAGATAAGGGAATACATGTCTCACAACCTGCCTACATCACCAAGATCGCTGAACGTTTGAAAATGAGTAACGCAAACACCAAGAAATACCCGTACATATCAGGAACTAATCTTGATCCGCCTGCAGACGACGAACCAGAAATCACAAGCTCGAAACTGTATAGGGAAGTGGTTGGAGATCTCCGATATATGGCAGACTGCACGAGATTTGACATAGCATACATTACCGCTGCCCTAGCCAGGGCCCTTTCCAAGCCAACAGAGAGACACTGGCAACATCTAAAGCGGACCATTCGGTACCTGCTTCACACACCCACACACGGAATATTATACCAGTTCGACAAACAAATACATCTCACCAGCTTCGCTGACGCAGACTACGCGCGCTGCGGCGTCACTCGCAAATCAGTCTCCGGGCATGTCCATCTTGTTGGAGGATCACCAGTGCACTGGCGCTCAAAACGGCAAGACACAGTCGCCTTATCAACTTGCAAAGCTGAGTACGTGTCCGCAGCCCAGGCATGCCAGGACACAATCTGGCTGAAAGACATGCTGCAGGAGCTACCCATAAACTACCAGGGGCCGCCGGTCGTGAATGTCGACAACAATTCTGCGGTCCAAGTCGCCACCAATGTGGCTCCAACACGCAAACGGAAGCACATCAATATTCGCTTCCATTACCTTCAGGATCACGTTACAGAAGCCACTATAACCCTCAAGCACGTCCCCAACACAGAGATGCTAGCCGACCCACTCACTAAACCACTAAGTGAGGCATTGTTCACCTCGCTGCACACGAAAATGCGCCTCTGTCCTATCGCACCCACTCCGCGCGTTGGGGGGACTGACACGCCGCAAGCAGCTCCTACACAACGCACGAGTGGTCGCGGAGTAGTACAGCATCCGACACGCCGCTGACACGCCGCATTACAGTAGCGACGGCGCCTCCAGCCAAGAGAGACATAGATAGAGAGTAAACACCTTGAAGACCACCGGGAGAGGAGGGTGGTCACAAGAGTCTTTCTCAGATTCTACCACTTTTAGCGGTGCGCTGGGTTATTAAAATGAACAGAGTGACTTACTTGTGTTGAATGGTTTTGCAAAGCGGTTCTTAAGTTGGATACACTTGGGGTTGCAGGTTGGGTGGCTCTCAGGGTTAGTGGGTGGTTGTGCTTGGCCCCTTATGCTTTCCCCGTCCGAACGCCGCGCCTTTTATAGAAATCGTAGCTGAAACTTAGAACAATACAGTACCTGCTAGACTATAATAAACTATCCTTTCACTCTACAACTAATCTTCATACAATCGCTTATCTCCTTGCCTTCAATCTCCCCGACCATCCTCTTTAGTACTAGTGGATACTGTACTCCTTCTTTGAAAATTCTTTTAGGTATGGCATAGAAATTATGTTGTAGTTCTATGCCATCCTTTTAAAGAATGGAGGAGCCAGTCCATTCCGGAAAGACACGCGCAGTATGTTTATAAAAAGTAAAACTACAAAGACATACATACTGTGCTTGTCCTTCAACCATTACACTGTCGCCCGACCGAGGACTGAATTTTTTGTAACCCCTTCAAAACAGCCCATATGACGCTCTGAAGGTATTTTACAAACCTTGCAGTTATGAGATCTGAAACGGTCCTATTTTTTAGTAATCTTTGAGTGACTCCGAAGATGGTTCCCTACTTGCTGTTTCATTTATCGGGTAGTTGCAGTTATCGGGGGTTGCAGTTATCGCGTGGGCACTGTATTGGAAACCCAAAGAGTGCAGTTCTTCGCAGCGCCCTTAACTGATTGCATGTAGATACAGTACAAAGGCACCGTTGAAATCTTCGTCAAGCATGGCAGCCATCACTTTTCGATAAATGTGCTTAGGGGATTTAGGGGTTTAGGGATTAGGGGATTAGGGGATTAGGGGATTTAGGGGATTTAGGGGATAACTACTTTTTAGGGTGACCGAAGCGTACTGTCGTGTACTTGACCAGCCAAGGGATCACCTAGTTACTTTCTGCGCTTATCAGGCAATATAACGAAGCAATTTCTAATTCCGATCATCGTGAGACTATCGTCTGTGTATTTAAAGATAAAGCCAACATGACTTCAATAGACTAAATTATTTGCTGAAACCAGAAAGCAGTGTGAGTTGGAATGCAGAATGCATTCCAGCTAGGCGAGAGGAATATTGGCTGCCTACGCCATGCAGTTCAGCTTAAAGCATTTTTCTTTAAGCTAAATTTATACCAGTAGCATAGAAACATGGGCTTGTGTGCTTCTTATTCGGTTTTAACTTCTGAAAATATGATTAAACCCAGTCAATCTACCAAAGAAAAATAGAAGCCGTCGCCATCAAAGTTGAAAAGAAATTACATTCGCACATTTGTATGTTACAATAACGCTTGGTCGGATAGACACGAAAAGGTTTGAAAGTAGTGCAAATGGAGGGCATTTATCCCAGCCCCCTTGAAGTTGGCTTGTTGGCACGAAATAGGAAACTTGCATCGTTGGACGCCAAAACTTTTTATCTAAATACCTTGAAACTATTTCAAAATGTTTCTCTCAAAACCAATCCCGCAAATTTCCTTTTACAGTACCTGTATCCCTTTTGATAGGGCCCACTTGGCAGACCCCGAGGCTCTTACGCCAAACAGGCAGATCCCCCCTCCCCACCTCGTTTCTCTCCCCATACCGGCGCACCAAAGCACCCCCAACCCTCCCATCGCGACCTCGCTCCCAATCGCGTGCCTGGCACCGCGCCTGCTTCCCCATGTTTCGATCTGCCGCGACGCGATCCGGCCTCGCCGGCGTGCGTCTACTCTCCACCGCGTCCCCCACGCCGATGGGAGCCGCCGCCCCGCCCGGCTCTGCTCCACCCCCGCCCCCGCCCCCAACTCCAGGCATCCTACGACGCGCCACCCCACTCTTACTCACAGCCGGAACGGGCCTCGTCATTTACAAGATCGTATCGGATAATGGTGTGTTGCCTCTTGCATTTCTGCGTGCCCACCGTCCTTGCAATTCTATTCCTTGCACCGAGTGCATTGCTCGTGGCGAGACGATCTTCCGATTGCCGATTCTTGCGGCAAGCTTGCCCCCACTGAAAATCTGAAGATCCATTTACTAACCATTCCCCCCACTCTCCCTTCCATCCTTCAATCAATTTTGCGATGTAGAGTTCAGAGAGAGCGTGAAGAGAACCATTCCTGCCTCCAGCGACCTCCTTGCGCGCATTCCGTCCACGGATACCTCTGACAAGGGTTCTGTCACCACTGATGCTTCCGTCCCGATCGATGCAGGGCCGAAAACCAACTTACCCCCGGGTTACGATACCGTCCCGAAACTCCTCGAGAAGATGGAGCAGTCTAAAAGCTCCATATCTGCACGTAGTCATGAGAAGGGGGTCGCGTCTAGCGCCGCCACGGGGGAGCTGAAAAGAGCAGATCAAAGAGAGAAGATGCAAGGGGATGCGAAGCGGGATGTGCTCGCGAAGCCTACTACAAACCAAGAGGCGCCACCAAAGGTCTCACCAGTCCAGGACCTCGACACTGTGGGAGATGGCCCTATTCACAAGGCCTTGCCCAAGGCGAAGCCGGCGAGTAAGGGGTTGAAGACATCTGAGGACGCTGCCATCGGTGCAGCCAGCGATGCGAAGAGCGCCGGGGATGGGCCGGCACCTCTTGACATCATCATGAATTTCAGCGACGATGACAACGAAAGCGCTAGAGGAAGCCGCACGGGCCGAGGTGCTGGAAGAGGCGGAACGTCGGGGAAAGAAAAGCTTGCTCGTCTGTTAGGGAAAGGAGACTTTCAGGCGGATAAGGTGGAAGGTCCTGATGTTGTGGACGACTCGGTTTACAGAAAGCCAAACAATGCGAAACTTCTCGGTAGACAAGAAAGCAGAAAACCATGGAAATTTGAGGGTAAGCGAACACCGTCTCCCGGAACGCCCAGGATCGGAGCGAAACCGGCGGAGGAAGATCCTGTAGCAGTTGAAATGAACGCGCTGCGATTGGAATTGGAGAGCCAAATGAAATGGGAGGGCGTACGTCTTCAAGAGGCCGTTCGCGCCCAAATGGTTGCTGACAAAACGATTGCTGCGAGGGAAGCCGCGGAGTTTGCTAAGAAGCACTCGGAAGAACTCACTCGTGTCCGAGAAGATGCGATCACCAGCGCAGATAAAATGCTCAGGGAGAAATCGATTGAATTGCAGGCAAAGGCAGATGCGCAGCGAGATTCAGATGTTGCTCGCCTGATAAAGGTGAAGGAGGAAGAAATTCGAGAGACTTTGACATTGGAATATGCGGACAAGGAAAGAAAGAATGTAGTCGAGAGGAAGAAAGCCCTCGCCTCCGCCAAAGCTCAAGTAGCTGCACTGAATGACCAGTTTGATTCGGTGGTAGCGCAGACAGAGAGAGCGAAAGAAGCGGCAAAGCGGACTAGCATTGCCTTTTTATTGCGAGAATCGATTTTGGCAAGTCGGCCACTAGCGTCGCAGGTAACAGAGGCAGCTGGGCGGACAGAGTTGGGAAAACTAGTGGCAGAGAGCGTTCCCACAGCCGCCGTGATGGCCGGCGTATCGTCTATCGATGCGCTGAAGGAAGACTTCCGAGATGCGTCGAAGCGCGGTTTAAGTGTAGCTATGGTTCCGCCAGGAAAGACGGGGACATTGTGGGGACATTTCCTGGGAGCTCTTTTTTCAAGATTGAAGATTCCCATTGATCGTTGGGACAACACATCTAACGCGCCACTTTCTAGTAACGAGGAACGGATTAGGCGAGCCGAGCGACTCGTTTCTGATGGGGATCTGAGCAATGCCATTCTGATTTTGGATTCTTTGAATGGCTTGTCGGCAGACATCATGAAGGATTGGATTGGTGCAGCCAAGGCGCGAGTAGCAGCAGATCTAGCGGCAGAGGTTTTGCTGGCTGACGCAATCATCACACAAGTATCACTGACTCAGGGAAAGCAAGGCGTCAAGAAACCAATCTGTTGCTAGGACTTGGTGAGGTGCAAGCGTGTATTTGGAGAAGAGTCAGGCCCGTAATGATGCCCCGCTTGTAGCGTAAAAATTAGCCCTTGTATCGTAAGACAAATAAAGTTTGTTTTCGAGCGCTTCATGCCGATAGCTTCGCCCTCCTGTTTGCAATGCGTTGGCTCTCTCGATTGCCGTCGACCAAATGAGAGTGCACCAGACTGAAAGGCACAGGGTCGACGGCGAACCACGTAGTCGGGCAGAATAGAGATTGTTGGATGTTTCTTTTTCATATTTGCACATGTTAAGTGAAGTTAATATGTGTTGCCATGTTATGGGTACAATACGGGGATATAACAGGGGCTGTTACTACGGTTGAGGGCCTCTAGATGCGGACGATTTCCGTCTCAGAGATGGATCTCGTTGAGGTTAAGAGGGCAACAATAGCTGTGAAGGGGATGATCCGTCCTCTTTCTTGCCAGAAAAGAACAAGAGTCCAGCAATGATACTTTCCCTGCCAAAATCTCCCGTAAATCTGCTTTCGCGTTGCAAACATTAACTCTGTCCATGTCATCTTCTTCACCCCCTACCCTCTGGAGAGAAAGTATCGCCACCACATCGCCACCCCCACCTGGCTTCCCGCCGATGCCCATCCCCGCGATGGCCGCCCCCTCCCACAAAATCGAACCCGACGATGAAGATCTCTCCCTCCCTCCGCCGTCCGATGCCGCCTCGCCTTCACAACTTCCGCAACCCAACCATGACCCAACTTCCCCAACCGTCCCACACCAAACCGAAAATGACAGAACCCCCACCCCACCAGAGCCCCAGCCCACCTTCACCTCCTCCGAAGCCGCTGCCGACGGCTTCGAAGAGTTCATGCAACTCGGCGATGCCTCTCCCATTACTGAACCTCCCCCACTCGCCCCCACCTCTAACTCCACCCCCCCTGAGCGTTCTCGCCCCGAATCTCCCTCTCCACCCTCGCCTCCCCCAAACCCCGTCGCGTTCTTCACCGGCCTTTTCACCCGCGCCACCTCCACCATCGAGCATACCCTTCAGACTGCAGTCAGCGACTTCCCTGACCCCAGCGCGGTCATCTCAAACGCCCAGGAGAACCTCTCTGCCACGGGCGCCTCCGTCTCCAACTTTGTCGCCGAGAGCGTTGGCATCGGCCGCAACAACCCCACCTCCCCCGCGGACCTCGCTGCTACCCCCCTGCCCACGCAAACCTCCACTCTCAAGCAGCTCCACGCCCCAGGCTCGGCCTTGCTCCACGCCCTCACCCCCGCCGGTATCTTGGTCGTCACCGATACCGCCCTCTACCTCTTCAAATGGGATGCCGCACGCATCACGCTTGCCTATCTGCATATCACATGGTCCTCAGACGGCTCGCACGCTGTCTCGACCCCCCCTCCGCCTAGCGCCCGTCGCCAGGGTCGCCACAAGTCGGGCAAGCCTGTGCTTGCAACGGCCGCAGTCTATCTCCCGGCCACGGAGGAGGTCGTAACGGGTCATGAGGACGGCGCGCTCCGCATTTTCTCCGTCGCGCTCCGCACC
Source organism: Chondrus crispus (assembly GCF_000350225.1). Classification (NCBI taxonomy): domain Eukaryota; phylum Rhodophyta; class Florideophyceae; order Gigartinales; family Gigartinaceae; genus Chondrus; species Chondrus crispus. The sequence goes on along the minus strand of NW_005178526.1, from coordinate 26,533 downwards.
TTCGGCATCGCCGTCCGCGCGGGTTCCGCGGACGATGCTGTCCCAGCTATTATGCGCATCGTCCCTGCAGCCCCGAGCAGGATCGTTGTTGGCCTGCGCGATGGCTCCGTGCGCATCGTCGACTCCGCAGAACTCAGGACCATTGCAGTGTTGCTTCCGCCAGAGATTTGTGCCACTCCACTTGGAGTTGGCTTGCGGTACTCGCCGGTGTCGTGTGTGACCGTCGCACCCAACGTCCATGCGGGGAGTGAGGAAGAGGAAGATGGTGGGATGGCGTTTTGTGTTGGGTACGAGGATGGGGCCGTCGCCCAGGGAGACGCGCTCGGTGAGGCTATTGGAATTCCGTTCATGGCGCATGGGCGCCGAGTTTCGAGCGTGTGCTCGCTCTATAGCGGTATCATTTTGCTCACGGTTGGGAATGAAGAAGATCCATCTCTTTCGGTTTTTCATGCGCAGACGGGCCGCTGTCTTGTGCGTCGCATGCTGCCATACATACCGGCAAGCCTTGCGACGGTGCCTCCGCCGTCTTCAAGGGAGCCTTCGCAGGAAGTGTGTCCATCTGATGACGCTTTTATAGTGGGGGGCGATGAAGGGCAGTTGGAGATTTTCCGCGTCGTCGTACTGTCGACGAAGAGATTAGAGATCAGGCTTGTGCGGCGTATTAGCGACAGAGTGCGTGGGAGGGATTGGTGTGTCGTAGAGATGACGTATATGCGTGTGGAGGGAGTTCTGATGGCGTTATCGAAGAACGGTGTGCTTCGGAGATGGCGGTTGAATGAACTTGACGCGAGCTCTTTGTCATTGATCCCATCGATAGATAGGCGCAAGTCGGTTTACCATGAAAATAACATTGTCGAAAGGCTTGCCCAAGACTTTGTGAATGAGGGAGACAATCTCAACTCTGTTGGCGAGGTTATCCAAGCACAAAATGTGTTGGCCTCCATACTCGAAGACGACTCCGTCTCAGAAGTTCAGAAAGATGTATTGGTCGTTGAGTTTCAGAGGAAGCAGGTGGAGATGCTGGCGAAGATATCACAAGCTGATACAGAGCTGAAGCGCGCAGGTCGAAGGGTATCTGCTAGATTTGCAGAAGGATTAAAAGCACGGCCAATAACTGCTTCTGCGATGGATCAACGGCTGATTCGGGCCGCAAAGAGAACAGCGGCTTTTGAAATGGAATTTGCCACAAGGCGGCATGCGGATGCTGTGAAAGATATTCAAGCTTCTACAATAGACAAGCTGAAGATCCTACTCCTCAACTCCCTGAAGCGTTCCCGTGGTGGTGAGTCAGAGCAATTGCAACAAATCCGTGGAGAGATAGAAAGACTGGGAAGTTAGCCTGGGGGAAAGAAGCATAAAGAGAACATCGCCGCTTTCATCAAGGAATGTACGGTCACATTTCGCCATTTTTTTGTTGATCTATTACCGATTGTTTCAATCCTCATCTCAGACAAGAAATTGAGACGCCGTGTAAAAGAGGTTTTATAGAGTTTCTTCCAATAAGCATAACCCGCGAGATGAAAATACCTCAATCTCAATTCGCTTAAGTGCATTTGCACAGACAGTCATTGAAGGGAACTATCATTCCGCTTGTTCCTCAGCACTCACGCCGTCGAAGGAACTTGATGCACATGAACTTAAGAAAGTCATCAAATCCTGTTTGCCTCGTTTTGTATAGAGTGCGCTACGCGAATGATGTGGACGCAAGTGAGTACTGTACCTGACATGAACAGATGAACTCTCAGAGCATGATTTGCACACGGTAGATACGAAACGGGGGATAATACCAGCCAAAGCCAAATATCTTCCTGGTAGCGGTGTGTTCCGTTGGGTCTCAACAATCGAACATTCGAAGATCTGTGATACAGTTTGGCATAACAAAACATGCAATTCGCAAAACGATATTGTAAGAAGAAGTTTTACATTACACACTAGAAAGAAATCATGCTACTAAACAATCTATCCTTTCGAAAGTATACCATGCACACCATGCATGTCATAAGCCCTGAAGGAAGAAAGGCTATCACAATTTTCTTCTTGAAGACAGGTGCTGCAGCACTAGTCGAAAGGCGCACTGTGCTTGTGTGGCACTACGGAATCCCAATTCAAAAAAAGCGTTTTCGTAATGAAGTCAAAACGTGAGTTTCCTCGGGAGGGTATCTTAGTTTCATTGTCACTATGCGGATATATGCGTTTTAAGTGGGTTCAGTGCCAATACAAAATTCATAGCATGTGAAATTTAACTTTCTCATAGAGAAATGGATATATCTGAACACACCCAAAACCCGATGGAAACCTCGAATGATGCTTGTTACTTCTTGGACTTGTTTATTGCTGACATGCAGAAAGTACAACCAAAGTCTGTAGATTTTCTTTTCTGCGTTGTTGTCTGTACTCAAGGCTACTGACTATACATACATACGATATCATCCTGATTCACATCAGTTGAACAGACACCACTATAGATGTCAGAGTCATTGGTGGCGCAACTCTTCAATTGCGAAGAGAACCCCTTCAGGAGTTTCAACTTTGGCTTTGGAGAGGACCCTGTTCCTACTCACTTCCGATGTACTTCTCAACGCGACCCTGCCTGTTACAATGCAGTAATCACGGAACTAGATTAGGGCAAGTTTGGAAAATGGTTGCCTTCGGTCTGAAATTATATATTTCAGATATCATCATCCGTTTTAACTCCTCTGCGGAAACTTCTCCATTCTCTCCTCGTGGTTCAAGACTTTTCATATCAATTTCCATACTTGCTGTTGCTTCGTATTCAAGGTCATGATATTGCGAGACATAAGGATGCTCAAGGGCCTGCTCGGCTGTTAACCTCTTTTCGGGGTTGAATCGCAGTAGTTTCCGTAGCAAATCGATACCTTCTGCATCTGCATCTGGGAAGAGGTCTTGAAAATCTGTACCTTCACAGTCGGGGAGTGAATCCAAGAATTTTTTGGCTCTGGCACTAGTCACATGATCCGCGTCCTCGCCCGATGGCTTCCCGAGGACTTCGCAAATGGTTTCAACCTGGTGCTTGAAGTCGCGACCTCTGAAGAGAACTTTTCCGCCCAACAATTCACCTAGAATACATCCAACTGCCCATAAATCTACAGCGCTGGTGTAGGAATGCGTCAATACAAGTTCTGGCGCTCTGTACCACCGTGTCACTACATATTCTGTCATACCCTTCTGCGTATTATCATCGGCATCCACATATCTTGCTAACCCGAAGTCACACAACGCTAGGTCACATGACTCTTGAATCAGGATATTGGCAGGTTTCAGGTCTCTGTGCAGCACGTTTGCACTGTGTAGTAATAAGATGGCATACAGAGACATCGGATTGGTCAGTCTAATAGTAAGACCTTCGAAATTTCTTGAATGTCAATACTATATTCTAAGACTTACCTGTGTAGATATTTCAAAGCAGAGAGCATTTGATAAACGAAGTACTGCTTGTGTGATGTAGTCAGGGTCACGTTGGCCGCCAATATCTTTCCCAAATCCTTGTCATATAAAGGACTGGCCATGTACACCTCAGTAAACTCTTCCATTGATTGCGGTTCTTCCATATCTGTTAGTGGCAGTATCTATTTCATAAAACGAAAGAAAACAATACGAAAGTTAGTAGCTCCGCTGTGAACAAAAAAGCTAGGACTATTTTAGGTATGCTTCCTTACGTTTTCATGCTCCAGAGCTCTCATTAGTCGTATTTCTCGCAAAACTCGCTTGGCGTCAATCGCATCATCAAATACTCCAGTTATCTTCTTCCAAGCCACCATGCTCCCGTCCTTCGTGTCAACTGCGGATACGACAACTCCATATGCGCCTACACCGATGGCTTTCACAATTTTGTACCGAGAATCCACAGTAAAATGATGCCCTCGGATGTTGTAGGAAGACTTGCCTGGTATTGAACAGGGTAAGGACGAAACCCCATGCGCGTTTTGCTGACCTTCATCACTTTGCACGTCAGTCGCCATTTTGCCACCGGACGTTTGCAACCAAATTGGCTACTGGCACCAGAATCTCAAGTAACATTCATTTCATCCATATCTTCTACGAAGTCAAGTTCATAGCATTTTTTTAGAACCCATCCTCTCCAAGTCCGCGAGAGGTCAGTCCCTGGTCATCATGTTCGAAATAATTTCACGGAATGTTCCGGAGAATTCCATGGCCTGGCCAGTTTGAGATGCTGTCGGGACATTTGATGGACATCAGCAATCGCATAACTACTCTTAGTCATATACGTGATGAGCATGGACGCAAAACATTCCCAAAGACACTCAAAGATCAAGTTTAAATTCAGACTTCGAAGTCCTCTTCACGGAAATCTTCGTCACGCCCGTTTTGCTACAATTCGCACTTTCGATTGAGGAGTGGTCATCTCGACTAAAGCAATCATGATTTGCGATTAATGGTGCCATATAAAAGAAATCATGCTACAGCCCACAGGTCGGAAAAGTTGTACACTATGAATCAAGTCGCAAGTCATTTCCGAGTCGCCATAAAGATTTTCAAACCCTGAGCATACACTTGGTATAGTAAGAGATCTACATATGGAACAGGTTTAAGGTCAACCTTTTACAAAGCTTTTGTGGTGACCTGCTTTAGTAGCCATCCTCTGCCTCTCATTATTGCCAGTTTTGCTTGAACAAATTACAGCTTCGATTACCACGGACTAAAGTTTTCTTCTGTGGTGCGCAATACTCTTGTTGCCAACTATTTTTAACCTCTTGATGAACTACTAGTGTACATACAGTATGTATTGTTTGGAAGATGAAGTTGAACAAAAAGAAAATATCGCTTTGAGAGTCGGTCTTTGTTCATTTAGAAGTGGCAGATATTTTTATCGCCTTTTTAAGGTCGCCTTTTGGGAAGCGATACCGCAGTGAGACTATTTTCGGAAAACACATCACCTTGAGGTAAGAGAACTGTTGAAACACTTGTCTCAACAGTTTTTGGCAATGTCATCATTCGTTGCATTCGTTGCTGATCCAACGCACAGGCTCTTCAACCGCTCTTACTGGAGACCTAATTATCTAAATGATTTGGACGAAATGCTTGCCTGGACCTCTTCATACGGCTTCATACTTTAGACTGAACATTCCACTTGTCACAGTCCCTCTAGAAAGCAAACACTTTTTCTTGCGAAGAGGCACCAGTCAGTCATCTAGACGTACTTTCTATGGACTTCTTTACGGTTTTTACCAACAACGAATTGATAACACAAGAGGTGATAACAGGTGTGTATATAATGCGGGGCTGATGAGTCAACAAAAGCTTTAGAGATCTCACAGCTTCATGAAAAGGGCGCAATGAACCGATTATGCTCATACTTGGCTTGATCTGGTTTGTCGACGTTCTTAAAAATATCTTCATACAGTATGCTCGATCAGGTGATATATGCTGGTGTTGGGAGAAGGAGCTGCTCTGTTCGGAGGCTGCTTCTGGGGCTTCTGTGGATCCATGGTTGTCGCATTAAAACACTTGCATATTTGGCGATACTGGTCTTCTTCTTTCAGTGCACGACGGAAATTGCATACCTATTTACAAAGGGAAGAACAGATGTTGCAAGTTCTTGTCTTAAGTCGATATTGCTCTCGTGGGATACTACCGTGTACCGTCTAGTGGGTTCTACAGGATGTTCAAGTAGCATAGGCAACCTTCTGGCTTGAGGGGTACAAATGGCTCAGGACGAGCCCCGCGTCTGAATAAGCAAGATATCGAGCGGAAGTGAAACGTGGGCGTCGTCGACGTTTCCGTTCGGAGTAGCCAGGGCGCGAGCTATAATCTCTCGAGGACAACCTTTGCTTTGCTTGCCAAGGTTGCGAATAAGGACACTCGTGATGAAAATTTGCATCGAAAATTGATTGGTGATATCGTTGCAGCAAGCTGGCACAAGGCAGCCATGGAAGGAGCGAGTCTCATGAGAGGAAAGGAAGAACATATGCAAATGTCGTTATCATGTTGTACAGAATAGTTTCCCATCGACCAACTACCCCTCGAATAGTATGTTGGGCTGGTGTGCAGGTGGGACAGTCCGCTCTTGGATGACCCTGCAAAAGCTTCGAATAATACCGGTCCATTTCATCTCGTCCACAATAATTGGGTGCAGGCAGGAGGTCGCAAGTTGGCAACCGCGGGGAGCCTAGCAAACCTTCTTTCATGCACTTTCATGCCATGTCCCACAAGGATTTGCCAACTGAGTTGATTCTGAAGTACCCACCGGGTCGGGGGCCATATATCGTATCATACCGAAACGTAGTACCGTGTGTAAATATCGAAAAGAGCGGAGTGTACGATACCGTAGCAGTGCTGATCACATGGTTCTCCGTCAACGGAGAGGAGCCGGCAAGATTCTGCATTCATCGAGGGCTCTGTACTGTACACCATGTATCCACACAAACATAGAGCGCACAATCTCTCCAAGGAGAGCTCAGTGGGGTTGCAACTCTGCTACTTTCTTCCGGCGAGATGGGCGCTGTATCCTGCGAACTGTTTGTCACTACCAGTACAATTGTCGGAGTACTCGTTAAGTGCAAACACTTCGCGGTGGGACCTGCATCAGTTGATGGCTGCCAACAGGCAACCCAATTTTCGTAATACGGAGACCATTGGGAGCCAAGGTATAAAGCACTAGCTCATTCGTCGCAAGCGATTGGAATCTGACCTTTGGACACATTCCACCTGTGTTCGCAACATCTCACAAATTCCAATGTACCTGACGCCTGTATGGGGTGGAACTAATCAAACTCGGCACCGTCGCGGCCGCATCCGTCGCGGTGAAGAAACACCGCATCGCGAGCCGGTGGGCTGGAGATCGCGCTCCCTAACTTGGCTGCCTACGGTGTACATGCTGCGAAAAGTTTGCTAAAAGCCACGCCATGGCCAACAATTCATGCAGTTGCGATAAAAAACTGGCATGCGAAAAACGCATTTTCATTCTGCTTCGTTTTTTCGCAGAAGGACTCCTCGAGAGAAAAGCCACCAGCGTTAGGAAATTCTAGATTTTTCATGCGGGCCATAGTAAACGCAGCGAGTGACTATCGCCAAGGCGACATCGATTGCACTGTTCGATAGATATGTATGGGATACCCATTATCATATTCAATCGCTCGTTCTCTTTTGCGACCCTTCTTGGGTATTATGCGCCCAAGTCCATGACTGCTTTAAGTTGACTCCATTATGGACACTGCTTAACCCCCCGAATCTTTAGTGAAAGCAAAGGGTCTATGGAGCGAAAAGAGTTCAAGAGTCGTCGAATAAGTTTAATGACCGCATGTATCCATCTCACAGGAGAGAAGTCTAAATGTACAGGCCACAGCAAAGAACAGGGCATGTTTTCTTCTTTAATACCACCTAAGATAACGTCGATGACCCTTGCCTCTTTTAATCATGAATAATAAGCACAACCGGAATTGAGTCGATCAAAATCGGCTTGTAGTCGCTCAGTCCCAAAATGGATGGAAGGATTGGCGAGATCTGATATGTCTCAGTCTGGGATCTCTCCGATGGGAACGAGAAGAACGACAAGGATGTTTCTTGTCTTCTGTTTTCGATTAGCAATGGACCCAAACACTTTTTGGCCACGTCGATGGGATTTCGATCTGCATTAACATGCTCCGCTCCGAAGTGTTCCGAGCATGCTCCTTCAAGCATTTATGAAAAGAACACTTCCGTATCCTACTTTTCCTAGGCGCACGGAGCCTTGGTTGTCTGCGGCTTCGTACAATAGTGCACTGTACACAACGCCAGCACGTCCTGATTCTGAATTATCTCGTACCCATCGAATAAATAATAACGGACCAGTGAAAACAGAAAAGCAAGTGGGTTGGTCTCGCGTCGAAACACAATTTTCACTTCTGTTCCGTGCCTGGGATCCTCTATCACGAATACTGCAACATAGCTTCTCGTACCGATTTGCCTTCTCAAAACAGAACACAGCTACTACGCATAGAGCCTTCCTCGCAACTAAGCGTCTTCTTCAACAAGGATCGGGGCCATGCGGCACCAGAAAATGCTTTGTTTATTTTGAGTAAGTCCTAAAGCTTCTTTTTTGTTCGAGACAACAACTGCCTATTGAAACGATTTTCATTCTCTATTCGACTTGCAGCTTTCTTCCAAGATAAGGGGACAACGGCTTACAATGGCTTGTCCCATCAAGAAGCAGGAGTGGAGTAAAACTGCTTTTGCATTACCTATTACAAGATGCGAAACCTTGCATTTTGTTAAGTGTAATTCGAATGCGGCCCGGCGTTTAAGACGGCGTTGCCCGAAACAGCTTCTCCGTGACGAAAGACAACATTTCGACATCCTTGCCATCATGAAAGCATGTCCATCTGTGTAATTCCTTGCTGCTCACATCTAGTCGCGTCGATGTATACGGTAGGAATTCCCCATTGATGGCTCAATTCTAAAACTGGGCTTCGGCCACGTTGGAGTCCGAGCAGCCTTTCGACAAACATGCGTGGATTCTCGGGACATGGGATGGTAGTTACGGACACGGATATAGCAAAAGGGACATGGAACGAATCGTCTGCGACGCTTACTTGGTTTGTAAGAGATGACGGTTGCTCTGTCGTGACTTGTGTGTATTTTGGGCTGATGTAGTTGTACGTATACAGAGCAAAGGGGCGTGGAGCAGTCCATCCACTAACTCAGAAATACATTTCAGCATCTATTCCCTAGCGCGACCTCTCAGGGCTACAAGCGGGGAAAACTCAAGAACCGTGGACCTCGAGAGTGCCGGTTTTTCTTTCCCTCCCCCCTTCCCCCTCAAGTAAATCGAAATATCCGGAACGAAGGAGTCCACAACTTTAAAACGCAGGAGGCGACACGAAATTGTAGAAAGGGCGATGTGGTGAGGGACAGATCGCATGAAAGCTTTCCGTGCTGAAATTATTAACTTGTTGTTCTTGGAGCCGGAAATCTTTTTGCTTCTGTTCTTCGACACACACATACCAATGAGATATTTTTTGACGATTTTTCGGAAGCAAAAAGTCTCAAGGCATAAGCGAATTGTCATCTCAATACTCTCACCACCGAAACCATCAGCCAGGAGCTAGAGAGTGCAAGGAGGCTTGCCGAATGTGAGAACTACGACACGCCTTTCAAGGAAACTTTCGCATGCCATCATATCAGCACTTGCAGTATGACATTAAGGGAGTGCCGAGAGTAAGGAGTGGGCGAGCTCCTCGGCGACCTGCATTCACTCGTGCCCGGTCAGGGTGAGGGACCGGTTGAGCTACGTATTTGGCCATCGATTTACAGCAATGGAATTGTGATGGACCTGATCGTAGATATGATTAACAGAAAAAAAAAGTATACCTGACAGAAAGCCAGCGCCAGAGAGAGAGGAAAAGAGAACCCGCCGTCAAGGAAACGACCGACGACTTTATAGTCTTGTAACAACTTTCCAGTCTCGAAAGAATAACTTTCTCTAGTTCCACGTAGCTATTTTTGAAAACTCATCATAAACCAGGCTGAAGACAGATCAGGCTGAAGAGACTTACAGCTGGCCTGTTCATTTACTGCCGTCTTTAAGCGGGCAAAAGCTCGCGCCACGGTTCTAGGCGCACAAACGGAAGAGAGTGGGATCGCGCACCTTCATCCCGATAGCAGCCTTCTCTCTAACATGTCCTCTCCTTGCGGCCTTGCTTGAGCTGAGCTCACAGACTACAGCGGCGCACTGTACTTTGTCTACTTCTCGTCCAAGTTTAAGCAAACTCTCAAAGGAGCTTACGCAATGAACCGTCTTGATGTGGGGGACTTACCCAGTACGTGATTCTATATCATACAACAATCCGCATGTCAGAGCTCCCAGAAATCATATTGATCACGTGTCCAAATCCATCTGGAAACCAAGTCCTTCTCCAGCCATAGCGCCGTACTTCGCTGAAAGGTGGAACAAGTGCACTCGCTCGACCCCTCAAAGACGGCCTACAGAGGATACCACTGCCCGCTTTCACCATATTCTTGCGCTTTTTGCGAGTGGAAGCATTCCTTCAAATGGAATGAGGTCCACTTTCCGGTGAGGAAGGCCGTGGGACTTATCGCGATTACCGGCACACTACTCTGTACGTCCCCGAACGTGGCAGCCGGCTGAGCACGAGTAAATCTTTGTAAGCGCATTGCAATATCGTTTCGGTTGCCTGTATGCGCGTTGCCGAGTCTATTCGGATGAGGGGCAGCTTTTTTTGACTCGCCGCCCTGGAGTTGCCAACTTCCCGCATTTCATCCCGGTATCCGAAAGCGTTTGCGTATGGGATCGATACCGTAAATTTCAAGCTGTCGGATTTCGAGTGAATAAACGGTTGCGAGCACCCGATGGCGACACTATAGTTTATCTGTTGACAAGCACTTGGTACTAGTTTTAGCAATAAGCGATCACTTCTTCAAACTGTCAATTCTTTCACCTCCAAAATGAATATGTACACCATCTACGCTACTGTTATGCGTGAGCTCCGCAACATGACTTCGGCGACTTTACTTATTGCTCGCCGTTGTAGAGCTAAACTACGTTTCTTCGGCGTCGCTATCGACATTTTCAAAGCCATCAAATATCAGGTCAATGCCTGCGCGTAACCTCTCAACACAAAAGTCTACTTCGGCAAGGTTGACGCCACATCGCGACGCTAATTCGTAGGCATCGTGAGCCTTATGGTCCTGTTCCACGACGCCCGCAGCTACGTTTTCACTGATGATATAACAAGCCACACCCACCGAAGTTGCCCTCATTCCAGCAAGAGCGTAATCTAACATTGCATTAAGCATTAGGCTATCCTGAATCTCGTATTGTCTTCCCGCGATCTCTTTCCGCGCCGAGTTGACATTCAATTCGTTGACGACCTCGTGAGGGGTGACAACGTTGACGTCCCAACTAAGGGCATTCAGCATAACATCCTCCATGTCATGAATATATGATAAAGGGACGTTGGCTCGAGAGGAAATTTCATTTTGCGGCTCATGGTCATCAACAGCTATCTTGCAAGCCAGCAACAGGCACGAGGCCGTCAAAACGAAAAGGATGGCCTTCTTTTCCACTGGATGCCTGGAGATGAATCGGTCGAAGATGTTGGTGGCGATGGCAACGACACCCTCTGGGAGGTCCAGATCGATGACGACATCGCTACACCATGCCACAACTTCCTCGCGCATTGCCGGGGTTACAGCAGAGTTCTGTAGATGCCTTTTGTGCTGAACCACGTATCGAGCATCTCTATCACATAGGCGGGTGAGCGGATGAACGAATACGGGCTTTGGCCGCGGCACAAGACGCACGGGGCACAGTAATTGATCTGAACAGATTCGTCTTCGCTTTGGCGATGGAGACGGTGATCGAGTTAGTGGGGATAGGGCGTGAGTGCAGGGAGATGGGGAATAGTTTTTCGGATGTGGGCGTGTGTCAGGGAAGTTGTGGGGATGATGGTCAAGTTGTTGTTGTGATTGGGAACTGAGGGAAGCAAGTGAGGAATTACGCTGAAACGGAGATGAGTTGATGGCATCGATTTGGCGACGAAGAGGCTGGGACGGTGCTGGCGAGCATTCCAAACCCAGGCTTTCCACGCATTGGAGCTCCATCCATTCGCCTTGAAGAAGAGCTTTTGAGCGGTCACGTGAAACCAAGGAAGGGGGAGGGGGAGGTAAGGAGGATGAGGAGGATGCGGAGGATGAGGAGGCTGGGAGATGAGGAGGCTGGGAGATGGTAGATGGTAGATGGGAGACGGCGGAGATGGGAAAGGGAGGGTAGGGAATTGAGTAAGGGCGATACCCGAAGTAGGAGGGTGTGGGAGGAAAGGATTTATAGCGGGGAGTTTGTCGGGCGGGGCATCTCTTGGAAGTTGCCGGGAGGTGGCTGGGGGGATGTGGCAGGGGAGGGGCGACCCCGAACAGGCTCTTTGTTTTTGAGGGTTCACGTGTGCTTCTTTCACGGGAGGGCGGTGGGTATGAGGGAGGGCGGTTGAGGGCGGTTGAGGGCGGTTGAGGGCGGGGTGAGGGCTCTGGCGAGTAGGAGTATGAGAGGGGTGTACGGCAGTGGTTGGTGCAATTCCACTATGAAAAAGCCTCAAAACGATACCCCTCTTACACCTCTCTCGCTGGACCCTCCTACTCACCCACACATTATTTATCAAAAACTTTTTCAATACACAGAGCAAAACGTCACCTGGCCCCACTCTTCCCATACCCCTCATACCCCTCATACAACCCAACATCCTGCTTCCCCATTATTCTTTCTACTATACAGCCCATATTTAGACCCCTTCCCCCCCGCCACACGCATTTGTTATCGCGTCACCA
>NW_005178526.1:11310-14136 GCF_000350225.1 Chondrus crispus | reverse complement strand
TTCCCCTTTTTTTTTTTTTATAACCCGCCCTTTTTTAGCCCCCTTCCCCCCCCCCCCCCCCTTTTTTTTTGGGTTTTCACCCCCCCCCCCCCCCCCCCCCCCCCTACAGCCACCCCCCGTCTCCACCTTCACATTATTCAACCACTATCCCCGCTCTAGATCACCTGGAACACTGCATATTCTCGGCGGGCGTCTTGGCACTTGGCACGCACACACAACACCCATCCGGTTGAGTACAGTAGGCTTCTTTTTCCTGCCTCGGGCGACCTTCACCCTGCCCCCCAAGCTATTTGCCTACTGCTTCCTTTGCTCATCATCCCGCCTAGTTGTCACCGCGGTGAGCATTACGTCGTAAGTGGATCCAGTCAGATTTTCCAGCTTTGCAAGCAAAAGCTATTTAAAAACTTGCACCACCTTCTTGGCCTGACTCTCGTTTGCTACGCACTGTAGAAACCAAAGCACAGCCCGCGAAATACGTTTTCGCCCAGGGCGGCGGTCTGCGCCATTCCCGCCGGTTGGAACGCCCTTATTACCGCTCCCAAGAGATGCATGACGACAACCGCACGTCGGGCGGGGACGAGTATCAGGCATTGGAAATGGGGGACAGGATAAAATGACGAGTTCTCCGGAAGGGTTGAAATGGAATTCCTTCCCCCCCTCATAACCCCCAAAACTTGCACCCGCACATTAATTACTGTCTGAAAGGCAAGCGAGAATGCGGCTTTCTTGAGGTCATTTATGGGGTTTCAGGGGCATTGGCTTGCCATGATAGACTTGCACCAGGAAGACTCGCGACACATGGCATCATCAAGCACTGTACTCCCGGGCAAGCTTCAAATTCCATTAATCTATCCAACTGTAAAGTGCACTCCGTTGACGGGGATATGTTTCTGGATTAAGGCTTTGTGTGCGCAGGCTTTTGCTCGATCAGCCAACTTCTTGGCACACTTGCAGTATTCCCGCAAGATATGAGGAGAGACACGCTCTCTCGCGCACAGAAAGCAAACCGTCGCGCCGAAAAACACCGAAAAACACACCGATGTAATCTACCAGATCCGAGACTCATCCGCACTCGGCCACATAATTCACGCAATCAATGTGTCTCAGAGAAAGGTATTGTAGAGGCAACCTAAGACTTGGCCCACATACCGCAACCACCAGGGGCCAGAAAGGTTGTGTATCGCGCATGGCGTCCGGGACGCGGGGGTTTATTTTCACTTGTGATGTTCGTTTGTGACTCTTGGAAGTACGCGAGGTGAAGTTGGCAAGTCTGCAGCATGCCCTGCCAGCATGCGAGAAAGATTTACCGACGAAGACCGTCGCCTGCCACTTTAAGATCCACAATGCCTTTCAGTGTGGTCTCGCAAGGTGTACGGTGAGGATGGGTACATTTTGGAAAGCTAGACAGGGGGGCGGTATGGAACGGGGCTTTGAAAACACGGATCGTTCCACGAAAAGGTGGGCAGTATCATACGCCTGCACCCGTAGGTTTAGGAGGTGGGTTTGACGGTTGCGGGGAACAGAATCTTTGATGATAGAAATCTTTTGTCGGAGGGGCTCCACAGCCGTCATGCCCTGGTCCCTGTCTCTCTCCCTCACAACGCTGCGCCAGTGTGATTGCCCAGTGGCCCAATCATACGACACGTGGGTTCGTCTTGAATTTGCGATAAAAAAAGGACAAAACGTCACGATTCAATTTTCATCGTGCTCCCGTTATCATACAAGGCAACGTCACTTCATACTCCTCCCTCATTCTCCACCCTCATACTCCACCCTCATACTCCACCCTCATACTCCACCCTCATACTCCACCCTCATACTCCACCCTCATACTCCACCCGCATACTCATACTCCACTCTCATAATCCACCCTCATTCTCGTCCATTCTCGTCCATTCTCTTCCTCTCGACCCGTCCTGCTTGCGCCTGACCACCAATCTCTTCTTTACGGAACTTGCATCGATTCTTCGCGTCGGTGAACACACGCCTTCCTCGTAGCACACACTACAGTACCGACGCGCCGCCTGTCTCCTTGCTCACACTGTACTCTAGAAGAAAACGCTAATAACCCGCTTGCGTCGTGTCGGCACGTAAACCGGCGCTCCTGCGAAAAACTCGCGCGCCCGTAGTCCTGGAGGGACGCTACTGGGCGGCAACTGCGCCGCAACTGTCTCAAAGCAAACAGATTCCCTCTCCGACCGAGATCGCTCCACCGCGGCCCCACAGTACACGCGACCGCAAGTCGCGCAACAGAACGTATCCCGCCACGAACTGCCCCGCCTCCCGCGAGCGATGCTACCGGCTACCGCGGCGAGAATCTCCATAGGCTGTCCCCGTCAGCGGCCGTCGCGATGCGCCATCCCGAATTAGGGATGAGCAAAGCGTGACAGCAAACCGCGATTCCGACGCGGCTGTATTCCTTCCCCGCCAAACGGAGATGCGCGGCATAACTCCCGCCCGCGCTCTCGCGCACATCCCTCGCTTCCGCGGGCACATTTCCCGCCAATGCCTAGCGCCCGCCCTTCCACCACTGTACCCACCAGCGCGCAGCCGAAGCCGCGCGCCGCGCGCACCGGTGCCACTGCGCCCTCCTGCCGCCGCGCCCTCCTGCCGCCCTGTATCACGCCCTCAAACAGAGGGCAGCGGCGGCGTAGCCACGCTAGCGGTTTAACGGAATCGCCGTATATTAACCACCCTCTACCGCTACAGCCAGCACGCGCTTCACGCGTCCGCAGAGCCTCCCCAGCCGCGGACACCGCGCCACTCGGCGCTACGTATTTATGTTTGTTTCCCTGCATGCGTAGCCCCTGCCACGCACGCCCCTGC
>NW_005178526.1:9106-10339 GCF_000350225.1 Chondrus crispus | reverse complement strand
GCCCACCTCCCCCCCCCGGAGAGCGGCAAGAGCGGCGCCTCCCGCGCCTCGCGCATCTCCTCCGTCCCGTCCTTCGGCAAGATCAAGGAGCCGCTCTCCGCCGACAGCTTCCGCCTGCCCAGGGGGGGCGCGCGCGACGCGCAGTACGAGGAGTTCGGCTCCGAGGCCCTAGTCACCGCCCTGGACGACGACCTGGACGACGACGCGGCGGAGGGCGACCCGTCCTCCATGCTCTTTCGCGACATCGGCCCGAGCGTGTCCGTGCCCAACGGCATCCATCACCTCCCTGCCGCCGCAGCCCACCTCCCTCCGCGCGCGAACGGCCTTCTAGCCGCCCCGCCGCGTGAGTTTGCCGTGCTCGCGTCCGCCCCAGCCCCGCCGCCGCCTTCATACCCCCCGCACGAGCCGCCGCTGGACGGACCCGTGCCGCCGCCGCCCACTACCCCGCCGCCGGACGCGGAACACGCAGACTCGGACGAGGACTACCCCGCCAGCCTCGAGGGCGCCCGTCTGGACGACGAGGACCCGCTCGTCCCGGGCGACGTGCACAGCCCGTACGAGAGCGTCGCGCGCGCCGCAGAGGCCGCGCTGCTCCGCCGCACGGACAGGGATGACCTGCCAGGGCGCGGCCCGGCGTCGTTCGCGTCTGGCCGCTCGCGACGCGCGGCATCCAGCCTGTCGGCGAGCGACTTTCTCAGCAGGAGCGAGTACACCGCCTACTCCGAGGACGTCGCCAGCGTTGCCAGCTTCGCGCGCAGCGTCGAGGACGACATGTTCGAGGAGGACGACAGCTTTGGAGGAAGGATGCACGGCGTCGATGTCATGCCGGAGATGGGCGGCATGGCGTACTCCAACTCAGCGGCCGCCGTGCCGAATTTGACGTAGCGGGTGGGAAAGGCGGGTGGGCGGGATCGGCGGGATCGTGGTGGTGGCTTATTTTTGTTATAGAGGGAGGGGGGTGGGGGGTGGGTGAGAGGGCTCTTTTTCGCGTCGGTTGTACATTTTTACGGGAGGAGGGCGTCGTCGACGGCAAAGTAAAGAGGGGAGACGAATCGTCAGCTATGATGGAGAGGCGGTTCGTATCAAATTCTCGACTACTCTCGAGCCACCGAAGTGTACAATTCACCGTCCCAAACATCACATGTCACAGCTTTCCACACCATCTGCGTCATCACGGCCATACCTCCCCCCCCCCCCCCCCCCCCCCTTTTTCCCACCACACTCCATATAACA
>NW_005178526.1:0-8871 GCF_000350225.1 Chondrus crispus | reverse complement strand
CCTCGCGCTCGAGGCCGCCCTCGTCGCAGAGCATCGCCCCAAGTACAACGTCTTGCTCAAGGACGACCGTCGCCATCCGTACGCCCTCATCACGTTTTCCGACACCTACCCCAGCATCGTCGTCACGAGGACCCGCAGGAAGAAGAGGGAGGAGGACGCCCTGTACGGGCCGTTTGCGAATGAGCACAGGTTGCGACAGGTCCTGGCCTGTATTCACTCGGTGTTTCCGCTCAGACAGCGCCCGCGGAGATTGTTTGCGGACAGGCCGTGCATCAACTACGACCTCGGCAGGTGCCCGGGCGTATGTCAGGAGCTCATCCCGCCCGAAGATTACGGCAAGACGATTGCCAAGGTCGATAAGTTGCTCCGGGGCAGGGTCGAGGAAGTTGTCGAGGAGATGCGCGAGGAGATGAACGCCTTGTCCCTTGCTATGCATTATGAACGAGCGGCCGAGTGTCGCGATCGCATTGCTACTATCGAGCGCGTGTTTTACGCCCACGGTCTAGGGGAGGACGTCGCACAGCCCGGGGGACGCCAGCTTGTCCGCGAGGCGGAGGAGGCCGCGAGTATTGTCGCGATGGACCCGTTTGTTTCGCGTGATGTCTTCAGTATTGCCCATTCGGTTGTTGCGGGCAAGGTCGTCTTGTTTCAGGTTCGCGGCGGCAAGGTGATTTCGAGGCTTGTTTTTTCGGTCGTGCCGCATGAGGGCGCGTCGGCGACAGGCGAGTTGCTCAACGCCGTGCTTACATCGCATTATGCGGGGGCCGCGCATCCCATGGAAATTCCCGAGGAGGTCGTCGTCAGTAGTCCAGTTGCTGATGCCGATGTTTTGAAGCAGGCGCTTTCGGAAAAGAGAGGCAAGGCCGTTTCGATACGGTTGCCGGGGTCGAATACCGCCTCCTTGATGCGTATTGTGCAGCATAATGCCGATACTGAGCTGCGGCTGGAATCGCAACGAGCTCTAGATGTCTATCGTGATGTGACGGATCTATCGAATTTTCTGAGTTCGTACTTTCCCCATCTTGCGAGTAGCAATAGAACGGAAAACATTGACCGGGCGGACGCGGGAGGCCATGAAGCGCATGTGGATCAGGCAACACAAACTCGGTCTTCTGAGATTGAATCGCTCACTGTGCCTCTGCATCGAATTGAAGGGTATGATATCTCCCACACGGGCGGATCCAACGCTGTGGGATCTATGGTCGTTTTTCTAGACGGTTTGCCGGCTCCTGCAGAGTACCGCCGATACTATCTCAATGATGATTCCTCATCAATGGGGCATCCCGATGACTTTGAATCAATTCGCGAAACTCTGAGGAGGAGATTTCGGAATTTGCCTGTCGGAAGCATGTCAAATGCCCTTGCATCTTCCTCACTTCCAGACCTGTTAGTCATAGATGGTGGTAAGGGCCAACTGAGCGCTGCAGCTGATGCGTTGGAGGAAGTCGGACTGAAGGATATTTTGCCCGTTATCAGCATTGCCAAGGGTGAGGAGGAGATATTTGTGCATGGGAAATCGCAGAGTATCAATTTTGACAACGAGAGACAGACGCACTTTATGAATGATGGAATACGTTTGGTTTGTCGGATCAGAGACGAATCTCATCGTACTGCTGTCAGGGCTCACCGTCGGCGTCGAGGAAAGCAAGTGTTGACCTCGGGGCTCGGCTCGATTGCGGGTCTTGGGGCTGTTAAGCGTGCGGTACTCTTGGAGCACTTCAAGGGCAGCTCGGAAGCTGTCGCGCAAGCCTCTGAACAGGAACTCAAAATGGTTACAGGGATAGGACCCGCCTTGGCAAAGAAGATTCATGATCACTTTCACTCTTCTGCCAAGGAAAATTCGCAGCCGGTTGTAGACGCACCTCAGGGGGGAATGTAGAGAAGCGGTCGCGTGAAGAAGTGCTACAGTTTCGCGAATGCAGTGCTAGAATTAACGTGAATGGGTCATGAGATTCCCTCGTTCATGACTTCAAAAATGTCGCAGTAACAATAATTACATGGCATCGGCGCCGAGCAATGCCAGAAAAGCTTACCCAAACATGGCAGAATGCGAAGCAAGTGCGCGACAAATTCTATTTCGGAAAGCGTGAGGCGGGTCGCCCATGAAGTCGTCGCTTCTTGTATTTATTGGCTATCGCTTGAGACGGCCTTGTCTGGCAGTAGCTTTGGAGAAATGGCCTTTTGTAAATCACTAACTGTTTGGCCACTTTGAAGCCCCGATTGTCGTCTTCTTTAACGGGTCTTGTCCCTTTCAAAATCCCGTGGATCCTCCTCATCGTCGTCTTTCATGACATGGTCCTTGCCCTTTTTGGAGCCCTCGCGGCGTGCTTCTATAGCCACTGTTTCGGCGAGATGAGACTTTTTTGATCCTTTCTTAGCGGTCTTTGGCCCCGGGGGAGTATCCGTTTCGCTCGACTCTAAGGCACGTTGGATTAAGTTTCTTGCAACGGGCGGATCTTCAACATGAGCTTTTGCCTCTCTAGCTCGTTTCCTGCTCGATAGACTTCTCGTTTTTCTTGGGGAAGAAACCTGCGTAACAGGGGGTTCAGCAGAATTCAGTGGACGCGGCCGCTCTGGTGTCTCCGGTACCGATAGCTCTTGCGGCAAGTGTAGAGAGCCTGCAACAGGTTGCCTCGGTCCGGCATTTTCTGGAGTACAGTCCTCGGTGTTCCGATCCGCCTGTTCCTTGTCAGTGGTTTCACTGTCCATTTTCCTGGGTTCTTCTGGAGGCCCCTTTTCATATGCCTTCCGATTCGACGTCGCGGGGAGAGCTGTTGTCGTTTGGGTGGCAAGTTGCGAACAAACTGCTGACGAATGGCACCATGGCTTGTCGAGAAAGCGATACATGTTTTCTCCACTCTGCACGCTGCGAATTCTCTCCGACAGCTCTCGAAATACCGCAACTCTGTGACTTAGGGTTGTCAGACATATATCCTAAGGACGGGGGTACTAAGCACAGGATCGCGCATGTAAACGTCTAGTCGTTTGCGCCCTACGCGTATACTTACTTTGCCTTTCTTTCTTCGATAAATGTATCCATTTCAGGTTTCGCGTCCATCTCAACCTCTTGGCACACCTTTTGCGCTGCATTGCGGTTCTGCAAGCATTTTACGTGAAGCGTGCCAAGCTCTTCGTTGAGGCGGTTGATATTTTTTCTTACGTCGGCGATGGAATGCACAATCCCATCAAGAAGTCGATCGCAATAGTACATAGGTGCAACCATGAATTCAGTAGGGGCTTGTATGAACCGCTCGCGTGACGCTGATGTTTTTGATAGCTGTAGTAACAGTTCACAATACAAGGCAACCATGACGTCAAGGGCTTTGCCGAGCAACGTAGCCTTGTCGCAGACGTCAAACTCACTCGTCCAGCGAAGCAGGCCGAACTGGAGTCTGGGGGGTACGGCTGGTGCGGCAACGAAACAAGAGGAACAAAAATCGTGTGAGGAGAAGCATGGTGTGCATATCGTGCGATTCCTTTGTTGTGTGTTGATTGGACGTACATAGTATGCGTTCAAATCGGGTTTCGCTAAAGAGGAGCGGACCTCTGCGACGTTTGTTTTCTTCTTTAGCCTCCTGTCTCTGTGGAAATCTGACAGAACTTGAACCTATACTGAGCATTATTTTCGTCGTCAGGTGGGAGGAACGCCGCTCCTGTTGAGACCCTGTGACATGGGAGTTTCTTGTTTCTTTTCTACAAAATGATCGTGACGGTATCCGCGAGAAGACGTTGAGCTGTGGCGTGGGATTTCTTCAAGTGTGAAGAAGAAGGAGCAACCCTGTGTGACGAAGTGCGTTGCATGACCTATCTCCAATGTTGCACGGCTTGACTGTGTTGTTTTCATCCACATTTTTAAGAGCGCAGCGTCTTTGAATTTCCCGCCAATCTCGTCGAGGCGGTGAACTGCACTATCCAGTTGTCACAGTTGTCGACGTGATGTTGGCGGCAACAACATGACGTCACATCCTCGTTGTCAAGCTTGCCAGTACCCCGCTGTATGAGATATTGTGCCTCCGTTACATTAAGAAGACAACGCCGAGGGTGCACCCTTCGAAGCCATTTCAAGACGAGAGACTCGCACTTGAGTGCGAGTTCAGCACGTTTTCTTTCCACACCATGTCCTGTACAGCACAGGTACAAGTACAAGTACAAGGATTCAGGGTCTTCCATTCGCTGTTTTGAGGATGACAAAGTCATAGCTACGCAACATATATTTTATATTATAACATTACTTGTATAACATTCTGCTCTGGTATATTTGCATCTTTGGCGACGAGAGGACGCAAGACTCGAAGATACTCTTCGAAGGGTAGTAACTAATATTGATTTGAAGTAGAAAGACGGACGAGAAAGTAGTCCAACAAACGCATTCATTCCCGGGGCCAGATTTGACACGTCCTCCAGAACGCAGCCAACAACCGCCCTAATTTCTGGAAACTCTGAATCAAATGTCCCGGCACGTTCTTCCATGTCTTCTAACTCACGCAGAACATACTTGCGGTCATTCCACTCACCAGCGCCACAAGAGAAAGTACTGAGAAGCCCCAGCCCCTTTGCTCCAGCGATGCTGGCCCACACGCCCTGTTGAACGGGTCCTGCCCCGCTATTTGCTCATTGTAAGCCCCCTGATTGTAGCCGTACACGGTTGGAGAGCAAGCCGACTCTCTCCATCAGAGGGCTGCCCAGCCATGCTCGCCTGAATGACACTGCGCGTCTCTGGTGCCGTTTGCAACTCTAGCTCTGTGGCCGTTATATCTGGCCTTCATCGCACGCCAACAGAACACAAGACCAGACATCTCCCCTATCCGTCATGACCATGCCGCAACCAGACCCAATGTCCGTCGAATCTATTCCTCTTCTTCAAATACGGAAAGCCACTGCTCACTGCGCCGCACTCGTGACGCGTTTAACAGCCCTCGCAAGGCCGCCGACGAATCTCTCGCTCCACTCTCGGGCGTGATTGCCTCATCTTCGCGCAACCTCCCGGCAATGCATCTGGCGCGCGCGTGTGGCCGTCGACCAAAGTGCCACCTTCAACTGGCATGCGCTGCATTTATCTTTCTCTCACTCCTTTTCGCAGCGGCCGGCACGCCAATCTTGGCGTCTGCTTCTCGCGCTTCGGTGCCAGAAATTCTCGCAGATGCCATCGGTCCAGTTGCCAGTCAGGGTGACACCGACCCTGGGGAGTCAACATCGGTCTCAGGCAGCGCTGCGCAACCAACCATGATAACCGTCGACAATGTGGGATCGACAAGCACAGACCCGGAAACGGACCTCGAAGGGATGGACGTCGGCACACCGCCGTTCTTCCCTTCCCCAAGCCCAATGCCAATAGTTGAGACACCCATACCACCATCACCGTCAGAAGAGCCTCTACCGGAGTCTTCCGCGGACGCGGACCCATCTTTTTCTTCGTTGGAGACTGATGGCGGTGTCACGGAGCGTATGGGCGGCATGTCTATGGCCGGGGTCGCTACGGCTGCTGTCGTTTGTTCAGTGGCGCTTATTCTGGTGTGCGCGTGCTGCGTACGAACGCGACGGAGACGGCGGCTGGCGAACGCGGCTTTGAAATCTGTGGACGATGACGCCCATATATCGACTGATTTTGTTCACGGGTTTGAACGGCGGGAAAGTATCCCATGGGGACATCCTACTGCCACGCCGAGATGATAAGAGGTGTTGGGGGTCGTCATGCTACCGATGCGAACTGGGATGGGCAAGGTTGCGGGAATGTGACGACCAAGCTGGTGGAGAGCTGGGAACCATCTTCAGCTACCAGTAGTTTGCTTGAGAGTGTACAGAAAGTGCGATGCATGTTTTATTGACGAAGCAGTCATACAAATAATTTATTCGATGCCAAGTTTTTTTAAAGTCAACCCCCATGTGCTGCCATGCGCTGTATGTATCCACGTTGTCCTTGAGGGCCTCCTTTAAGAGAGCATCCTCAATTCGCAACTCGCAGTACCCTTGGTACAACACAATTTGTGATTGAAGCATCCCCTTTTCGTGATTAGCTACGACGCAAAGCAACGTTTTCTCCGCACTCGCAAACCGTTCATCCTAGAGACCAAACCGTTTCCGATTTGCGGCAAAAGTATAACGACGGGACGCGTTCCATTGTGCACCACTGCTTGAGCATACTACCCTTCGAAGGGTACATTCCCACTATGGCAAGCATCCTAGTCAAAACCAACATCAACGCACCGCCATCCGCTGTGTATCAAGTACTTATGGATTTCCCCGCATACAAGGAGTGGAACCCGATGGTTCTTCAAATATCCGGCACGCCATCTGTTGGGGAAACAATCGAAGCAGACGTGAAGATCGGCACTCGAGCGCCGATGACATTCAAGCCAACGATACTGGTCAACGATATCAACAAGGAGTTGCGGTGGGCTGGCATTTTCCTGGCGGCCTTCGTTTGTAGAGGCGAGCATTATTTCACAATCGAGGAGACGGAGACCGGTTGTGTGTTTACACATGGGGAAGATTGGTCGGGCATTCTAGGACCTTTCGTAACTAGAATTCTTGGAAAGGAAACGCTCGAGGCAAGCTACAAGGGCTTGAATGACGCGTTAAAGGAACGGGTGGAAGCAGAGGCGCATGAGCAAAACTAACCTTTTAGTCTTTGCATCGCAGGACGACGTCGTCCAACATCAATTCTTTGTCTGCTAAAAGACGCCCAAGATGCGAGCAACGCAAATGCCCGACGGGAATTGGTGGTAGAAGAAGTGAAGCATGTATTATGGTAAACATGGCGCTGCTTAAAGCAAACAAAATTGACACCTGATTAGTCCTCATCACGGACAAAGTCAGCACCAGCGTCGCGCTCAGATTACTGATTCCGTACCCGCAGAATCTTCGCGCAAAGCATCATCAATCCCAGCTCAGCCCTTCCAACCGCGCACCAGCCACTGCCGTTGTCCTCTCCGACGCAAGCAACAAAACGCAAGCTGCAGCAAAAATCCTACTTCCCACGGCTCACTTTAAGTCGAGCACCTTATCCTCACTATCCGGCTTTCCGCCCTCCGCCTTTTTCCGCCCTTGCGGTGCCCAAGTCTCGTACTTTTCCGATGCATTCCCGTCGAATTTCTTCGACAGGCGGTGGTGCGGCGGCACATACGCGTCGCGGGTGCCCGTGGGGTTGCCGCTACTCGGCTTTTCATACACCGGCCTCGGCAGCGGGTGTTGCGACGGAGCGTCGTCGGTGTTGTGATGAAGCCAGGCATGCCACTCCGGCTCGACCTTGAGGCTGTCCGGGTTGCGCTCGTCGACGTACTCGACCCAGCGATCACGACCGTACGTCTCGGTCCTGTCCTCGAAGTAGCGGTTTTGAAACGTGTCCTCGCCGACTGCGTAAATTCCCATTCGCGCACACAACGCGGCGCGTCTGCCGTTAGAGTCTGGCGGCGGAAGAGATGGGGGAGGGGTAGGGGTGGCGGACAGGGAGGACGTACCGTAGCAGGACATGGTTCCCATCTTGTTCATCTTGATGGCGCGGACGGTGCCCCACAGGCCACGCCAGCGAGCCTCGGCGACCAGCGAGCGGATTGCAGACGCCATGGCGTGGCGGCACGACGACTCGTAGAAGCGCGTGGCGCTTTTCGTGCAGGTTGGGGGTTGGGAGCGATCGGGCCTGTGTGTCGGAGGTTGACTTCGCTGTTAGTGGATGAGGGAGACCATGGATTGCAACACCAAAGGAAATGAAAACGAAAACAAGTTTGAATAAATTTTATTACATGTCGCCCCGGAGTGGGCCATCCCTCCTTCCTGTACACACATTCATCGAGAGTGCCAGCTGCCGCCTGTCTCTACTACCGTACTACCGACTATCGACTACCGACTATCGACTAACGACTATCGACTACAAACTACCAAAACTTTACAATCCACCTTGCCCTTGCCTCTTGGCCTTCCTTACAATGACGACGTTGGACGTGCGCAAGCGGTCGGCGGTTCTCAAAATCTCTGCGACGTCGCAGGGCGGATAATGCAGCAACAGCTTGATACACTCGACGAAATCGGCTGCGAGCAGCGCCTCGCGAATGCGGATGAGCATGGCGACGCACACGTACCTGACCCATCCGAGCCTCTGCTCGGACGTGAGGAACGAATCCCACAGCTGGAGCAAGTCCGGCATGGCGAACTCGCGCGCGAGCCAGAGGCGGAGCCAGCGCAGGGCGTAGAAGCGAGTCTCGATCTTGAGGTCCTCGAAGTGGCGCTCCAGCTCGGGGTCCTTGATGCGGAACAGGGCGCGGAACTCGCGCAGCTGGCGCTCGATGCCGTCCGTGTCCGTCTCGACCACGGCGTAGCACCGCTTGACCTCGGTCATGACGATATCGAAGCAGAAATAGGCGTCGGCCTCCACGTCCGACAAATCCGCCCTGCGGTCCTCGCTGAACACGAGTAGGAACGGGGCCGCCAGCTCGTTCATGCCTTGGCGGTACTTGAACTCCGGGTGGACTTTTGCGTACACAAACAGGATCCTCTCAAGGCTCTCGTACAGCCTCGCCATGCGATGCAAGTCCGGATGGGTCCTCATGACATCCTTCCGAATGACGAGGCGCAAATCCGCGTCCTCAAAGTACTCCCTCCACTGGCTATCATTCTTCTCACTCAGCGGGTGATCTCCCTCACACAGCGGGGCGTTCGTGGGGTTAACTGTGACGTCTGCAACGAGGGCCCAGAAGGCGGCGCGGCGGGCGCTGAGCACGCGCTCCCAGAAGGCCCTATCCGGGGGGAGGTACTCGACGAGGAGCTTCCAGGCCATGGGCCTCGCCCAGGCGACGTGCGGCATGCCGTGCGCCCAGACGAGGCGGCGCAGCTCGTCGACGTCGACGCAGCCGGCGACGCCGGCCAGGCATGCGCGGA